>NW_021832227.1:0-300000 GCF_006345805.1 Octopus sinensis | reverse complement strand
GGCCCTTCGCAAGAGCTAGGTCGCTGTGAATGAAGCTGCCGAGTTTGTTATAATTATAATTTACTCGAAAATTCTTAAAATTCTTTTTCTATATAAAGAATGATTTTTCGTTTATTTTTAAATCTGTGAAATGATTAAATTCTCTAAGTGGTTTATTTGGGTTTATTTTGTATTTTTAGGGGTATGTATTAGTAATTATAACTATAATAGACTCTTGTAGTTGGATCTTTGATGTCCGGAATACTTTTACTATATTTAGTTCAATATAAAGTGTTTTCTAAACCAAACTTGATTGTTAGTGGAGGGATTTTTATACTTCTTTGTATCTCATCTTTAATTGCCTTAATCAGTGGATCTGTTTATTTTGTTTACGGGAAAAATATTTTAAATGTGATTGTATTTTTTATGAGTCTTAATCTCTTTTTTAGTTTAAAATATGCGTTATTCTGATATTTGGATTTAGTGTAACTGGAGTAGTCTTAAATCAAAGAATAAATGTGTATAGAAATGAAATAAAATTATAGATCTTGAAAAATGTTGAAAAAATATTTATAGATTCACTTAAAAACTATGATAATCTATCAAAACATAATTTTGTGGATGCTGTACAACAAAAATTAATGTGCTGTGGAGTAAATTCACATTTTGATTATACGAATAAAACTCCAATCAGCTGTTTCTATAAAAGAAAATCTAGGTATGAACAGGTAATGTTGAATTTGGTAGTTTAGGGATGCGTTGCTAAATTTCTCACTGTTGCAAAAGTTTATAGAATTATACTCATAGTATTTATTTTGTTGGTGATTATATTTTCGGTATCTCTGTTTTTTTTAATTTTAGCCTTTCATTCATATAATCAGAATGAAAAATTTAAATAGAATGAAACAAAAATTCTATATTGAAAGAAGTTTATTATAATAAATTATTTAAATTCAACCGTAATTAAAATAAACTTTAATTTAAAAATGTAAGAACTTTTTTTCGTCCGTATTTTCATAGTAGATTGAAGGTTGAGTGCGGAAGGTCATGACACCTTTTTTAATGCCAACGTCTCATTGATAGATTTTCGCTTGCTATAGTTTGAAATAATTCTCCAGCTATATGCTATTAAGTAGTGAATTTTCCGATTTCTTAATAATAAAATGGTATGGTGTGTGTCTGTCTGTCTGTGTGTGCACACCAACTTCAAATTGGCAATACGATGTCCTCGACTTACATGATGAGGTCCTTAAAACCTTCCCCCCAAACAAATTAAAAAAAAATTTTCTGCATTTTGGTTAAAATGAACAACTACAATGTCCTCGACTTACATGATGAAGTCCTTAAAACCTTCCCCCCAAAAAAAATTAAAAAAAAATTTTCTGCATTTTGGTTAAAATGAACAACTACAATGTCCTCGACTTACATGATGAAGTCCTTAAAACCTTCCCCCCAAAAAAAATTAAAAAAAAATTTTCTGCATTTTGGTTAAAATGAACAACTACAATGTCCTCGACTTACATGATGAAGTCCTTAAAACCTTCCCCCCAAAAAAAATTAAAAAAAAATTTTCTGCATTTTGTTAAAATGAACAACTACAATGTCCTCGACTTACATGATGAAGTCCTTAAAACCTTCCCCCCAAAAAAAATTAAAAAAAAATTTTCTGCATTTTGTTAAAATGAACAACTACAATGTCCTCGACTTACATGATGAAGTCCTTAAAACCTTCCCCCCAAAAAAAATTAAAAAAAAATTTTCTGCATTTTGGTTAAAATGAACAACTACAATGTCCTCGACTTACATGATGAAGTCCTTAAAACCTTCCCCCCAAAAAAATTAAAAAAAAATTTTCTGCATTTTGGTTAAAATGAACAACTACAATGTCCTCGACTTACATGATGAAGTCCTTAAAACCTTCCCCCCAAAAAAAATTAAAAAAAAATTTTCTGCATTTTGGTTAAAATGAACAACTACAATGTCCTCGACTTACATGATGAAGTCCTTAAAACCTTCCCTCCCAAAAAAAAATTAAAAAAAAATTTTCTGCATTTTGGTTAAAATGAACAACTACAATGTCCTCGACTTACATGATGAAGTCCTTAAAACCTTCCCCCCAAAAAATCAAAAAATTATTTTCTGCATTTTGATTAAAATGAACAACGCGAATGTCCTCGACATTCATGATGAGGTCCATTAAAACCTTCAAGGCAAAAATCTCACGTATTAAGAATATCCTTGATGAAAACGACAGCGAGAATATTAACAATGATGAACTCCCAATTATTCGCGATAAAGAAATTCAATTCATCCTATGTTTTTCTCTTTAAAATTAAATGCATATATCATTATCGACCATGAATCAAAATTAAAGCTATTATCATATTTGACTTTGACAGAATGTGCAATCACAGATTGCACGACTTTGAATAGAGTGTGCAATTAACAGATTTTGAAAAACCACTTTGATAGTTGAAACCACATTAGCACAATCATTAACACAATTTACCACCAATTGACGCACGACCTTGAATAGAGTGTGCAATTAACAGATTTTGAAAAACACTTTGATAGTTGAAACCACATTAGCACAACCATTAACACAATTTACCACCAATTGACAGCGCAATCAGAAGAATTTGCGTAAAAATATTAACTATTTACTTGAGTTTTTCGTAAAGATAGAATTTATTTTCGGTATGCCTCTTTTCCTAAACTTTTTTATTATTCAAAAATAATTTTTTAAATAGATAACCGAAGGAGGAAAAACGAAGCTGAAGAAAAAACGGTCAGCTTAATAAGGTAATTAATTAAATCTTTTTTGTGTGTCGCTTTTTTGTGTGTCGCTTTCTTGCCTGCCGCATTTCCGCCTGCCGCATCTCCACCTGCCCCATTTCCGCCAGTAAAAACAAAAAAATAAAAAAAAGAAAAAAAAGGAAATTACAAAGGAAAAATGAAAAAATTAAATATAAAAAAAAATAAACCACAAAAAATGAAAAAAAAAGTTTGCAATGACAATAAACAAGGCCCAGGGACAGTCATTAAAGGTAGTTGGGTTATTTTTAGAGAGTGAGTGCTTTTCACATGGACAGCTGTATGTGGGATGCTCGAGGGTAGGCAGAAGAGAAAATTTATTCATATATGCCAAGGAAGGACGGACGACTAGGGTTACATTAAACCAGGTAGTTTTATACATCTACATAAACTTATAGTTGTTTGATGAAACAGGCCCTCCGCAGGAGCTAGGTCGCGGTGAGCGAAGCGAGCTGCCGAGCTAGTTGTTTAATAAAACTCTTAATAAGATGTACAAATTAGCTATACTGTTTAGAACAGTGGTTTTCAACCTTTATTTTTGTATCGCTCCCTTTGAATTTTTTTGCCCCTCCAATTTTTTGCCTTTCGAAGTTTTTCAAAATTTGTACTTATTTTCGTAAGTCTAATTCCAATGCCTCCTATTTCTTATATGTTTAGCTTGTTCTTTTCCGATCATATTATTCAGAGTGCTGAATCCACTCTCTACGCAGTATGATGTAGGAAAACATAATATTATTTGCATCATTTTTCCCCATAATGTCTGGAATTTCATTTTTATAGATTTTTTCTAAAGAATTGTGTCAGATTTTCATTTTTATATTTTATTTTAAGTTCTTGGTCGTTTTTTAGTTTCATCAATTCTTCTGAACATTCATCATTAGAATCATAATGAATGGGCACCCAAAGATTAATCATCCAATCAGAAAATTTTGAATTAATTAAATCTTAAATCATCTAACGAGTAGGGAAATCTTGTTTATAAATTCCAGCATTCCTTTCTTTTACACATGCTACGAGCACCTTTGTCCAAGAAATTCTCCAACCCGTTACCGAATCTTCTATGGACTCGGAGTCAGTCGCCGTAGAAAGTTGCTGGCTTGGGTTGTCTTTTGAGCTTCCGCAGAATACACACGCACAGGACGAATGGGACAGGATCCTCTGTGACCAGAAGTCGAACAACCTATATCCTAAGCTTAATCAATATCACTTGGCTTGTTTATTGGCTGCCTTGCAACTATATTCGGAGGACTTGGTTGACCGCCATCCCAATGAGATCGATTGGAACCTTATTGGACAATAATTGCTTGAGGATCGGCGTCTCATTGCGTCTAGGGCTGAACGTATGTCGGGAACACCGGTTCCGCTGCGGACCGACCGATGACCCCTTTGGATTGCACCCATTATCGTGCCAGAGAAGCTCCGGAAGCCTCCCTCGACATACTGTCCTGAATGACATAGTCAAGCGGACTCTCGAAATTGCCGGATTCTTATCACAATTGAAACCGGACGACCTGGTTCGAGAGGATGGTAAACATCCTGATGGTCTAACAACTTTCCCTTTTGAAAATGGCAAGTCTTTCATCTGAAACGCAACTTGTGCGGACACCTTCTCCACCGGAAACATCTTTACGTAAGCCGAAGAGTCGGTCTCCACACCTAACCTGGCAGAAACGCTAAAAGTCAAAAAATACAGTGCATTATCGTACCCTTATATCTTTGCCCCGATCGCAGTGGAAACGTCGGGAGTCCTCGGTCCCAGAACTAAAAAATTTTTCCAACGCATATCAATAGCCATCTTGTATGGGAATTGCCATTCCATTTTAGCCTCTGCTGCTAATTAGTTACTTGTTTTCTATATTTTTATAAATACATTTAAACAACAATGAAAGTAAGCTTCCATACTGCAAGAATCATTAAAAATAGATAAATGAAAAGAGAATAGAAGCATGAGACTGGCCACCCTAGTCATCCGATTTTAATCAAATAAAATATATTGAGGCTTATGCTGGAAAACTTTTAACCGGAATTGGAGTAAAATTTGAAATGCTAAAAATATGTTCGGGGAAATGGAACAACACTAATTCGAAAATACCATAAAACTATGTTAGAAAATTTCACATCAACTTAATATGGGTTGCATGTGTAATTAATTTGGTAAAAAAACCAGAAATTTGCGTTACTCGGAAACGGAAAGATTGTTATTTTTGCCCCCTAAAGCCTTATTTTGGTTTCCTAAATTTTTGACCTAAATTCAATATTAAAATAGTTCATTTCTAAACTTTTTCGTAATATAAGCATGTGGACAAGATAAGGCCAGTTAAAGGTATGGTCTACAATTAAATAATGTGAATCGAACATATAGCATAAAAATTGGATGTGAATCAGTCTACTCAAAGAAATTTCAATGATATTAAAAAATCCTGCATTATTCTCATTATAAAACCAAAACTCAACATCATATCCACCAATCTCGCTTCTATCAGTTCTTTAAAAAATTATTGAAAAAATTATATTGTAAATGATCTATTTCCTTTTTCCATTTGCAAAATCACATCATGGTTTTCGTCTATATTATTCCACCACAACACATCTTAACTCACTTTATTGCAAACGGATTTAACAATTTTAAACTTCCTCAAAGAACTACTCTTGTGTCAGTCACACTTCGAGACGTGTTCTGAGTAATAAAATTATTATCACTGATATTCCAACAACTCTGAAACGTTGCTTAACAGCTTTTTTTATTGGATTGCTTAGTCAAACGAAGGTCAGAGGATACATTCCTGCTTTCAATACTACCGAAAGGAGTCTTGTAAAAACCCAAAAATTCTGGATGTCACTTCAATCTCTATGATCAATCTCTAAGTTTTTCTAACTACACGAATATGATATGTACTAAAGCCAGTCCCAAGCTTACTGCGCTACTTGTTGTCTCTGGCTATTCTTTTAGACAAGCCAAGAAAGATTTAAAAGTGATATACAAACAATTCATCCAAACAACAATGAACTATGCCTCTCTTTGCTGGTTTCTGTGCGTCTTACTCGCATTCCTTTAAAACTTAAAAACCAGTCAAGAATGCTGGGCTTAGAACGATGCTTAAAATCTTATCCTACTAACCACGCCAATTTGGAAACAAAATCCTGTCTATTACTGATCATCGTGAAATTTGCGGGCTCCAATTTTTGAATGAGTCCTCACCTGCTTACCACCCTGCTCATAATCTTTGCAAATCAGCCAACAAAAAAGAAGTGCTACCTGTGCTGTAGAGAGAATTCTGTGGAAAATCATGTTGAGAAACAGAGGAAAAATAAGATTACCATGAATGGATGACTTTATCTCCACAAGGACCATCCGAAAACTATAACTAAAAAAAATAATCCAAGAACGACTCAAGGAAATCGATGATTCAGAATGACTATTGCCAAGAATGGAAGAGTAATTTTTCCAGAACTTTGCTGCAGACATCACCCCTGTCTTAATCACGATTATACGGGGAAAAACAGAAAGAAGTCCCTGTCACGTGTGTGACTCTAATTCAATTTTTATTTACCATTTGTACGCCTGTCCTGGATTACCGGTAATGTCGTTATCAAATGCAGCCCTCTGGGATCTTTGGAGGCGACCGGCTCACGCTGTGCGCTGCTTAATAGTCGCCGGCTTCCTGCATGTCAGGTAATTTGGAGCTACTAACTAACTAAAGATCAGAGTAAAATATGTAACAAAAAATTCTATAAACAGATAGGGGAAAAGGATCATTTATTTTCAATTTTCTTTGAATACTTATTATTTTTAAACAATTTAATTAAATTTATAACAATTCCGTTTTGTTGATGGGTTGGAGGCTCGAGATTATTCGAGTATGCCTAATTTAAATGTGTTTTAGTTTTCTTCTTATATGCTGTTCCCTTTGGTAATTCTTTATTACTCGACCACAGCAAGCTTCTACGAGTCAATGCTTAACTCGGTTCAAAATATATAAATATATTGTATAGGAAAGTTCTAAAATAAGAAGGATGCAAATGTTGGATCAAGTAATATTTTCAAAAACGTTTTATTTTTAGGGAAACTTTGATAGAAAAAGTTTTTATGAAATGATTAGTAAAAATCATAAAAACGTCGATAGTTAACACGATATTTTTGAAATAATAAGTAATATTTTTAAATTAATTGTCATTATTCGAATCAGGTAGCTAAGAAGTGATCTTTTCTTATGTTTTGAGATATACTTAGTGAGGCTGCTTAAAGCAGTCAAGAACAAATAAAAAATCATCGCATAAATACTCGAAAGTGGTTGTTAAAAAAAGTGATACAGTCTATTGGGGATGTTGAATCTAAACTTTTTTAGAGAAAATTCCAACTAGTCTGTAGAAAGAAAAATTAATGAGTTCATTAACTCCCTAAATTAATATTACTATTATGAGACAGTTTCAAAATGTTGACTTATAGGTAATAACTAGTTCCCGATCATTTACTACAATCGTCCAACTACATCCCTAGGCTTCCATATCTTTCAAACTTATAACAGGCGACATTTCATATTATTCATAAAAATCAAATGAGGGAAATAAAAGAACAAGCGACAAAAATAAGCAATACATTATTTAGTCGTTAAAAAAATCGAATAAGTTCCATTCTATACAATTGAAACGCTGGAAGAGATATTACAGCCTGTATTCTCTTGTCAATTTCATTTAGATAAAGCATGTTCTTATGAATCGACAATTGGCACTCCACCAAGGACTTTAGTCGTTTGAAAAGTGTTGAAAACTCCCCACTTGCTCTTAATTGGGGCAAGTATGCATCCGTGATAGCTGTAATCCAGTCAATTGCCTTGATTAATGCCGCATGTTCTGGATTTGTGTCGATAATAACGACAAAATGTTCAAGTATGAGCTAAAATATGAATTAAGTTATACCATAGCGTCGCTCAAAGGTAAATAGGAGCGCATGCTCAAAACAAGTTGAATCGTTGAGTGAGGAATAGAGAAAATAAAGTCCCTAATCTAAAACAAACTAAAAATACATTAAATGCCGACTCGTAGATTCACTGAGCGAAATCTTTTCGTGTTCAAACGACAGATTTCTAAAATATATAATAAAATTTAATCAACTTTATAATTTTAGCCAGCAAACGGACAATTGAGCATTCATCAAGCTGACTAAGCTCTATTTTCTCGTCGTCCGTCAAAGCTGACATCCCAAATGATTTTTCTGACCAACTCTCCACAAGAATGTTGGATTTTTCCACATTTATCATACTCGACAGCTTAAGCCCAGAAAAGGTTCCCAATTCCAATTTATATAACATTTTATTGTCCAAAAAATACAAGGTAGTATTCAAAAAATACATCTATTAGTAATTAAGACAATAAAAAAACTTTGAAAGATGAAATGCATAAATCTACCAATCCCCGACTCACAATGGCCCTTATATCAGAATTCCAAATAGCAAAGGAAAATTCTAAAATTAAAAATAAAAAAAACCATTTGACTGAGAGACTTGAGTAAAAATTATACAATTTCCATTCAAATCACAAGAAGTCATGTTGGTGATGTAATCATTCACTGCGAATTCTTCCGTCTTTACAGTAGAAATATCCCCAATCACGTCAAAATGTAAAATTTTTATGCCTTAAAATAAATAAACATTTAATCTACTATGGTCTTCAAACTGAGCCAGCATGGAAGGAAATGATGATCCCCGAATCAGAATAAAGTTGATAATTCTCAATAGACACGTCAAATCATTTACCAAGTAAGAAACGCCTGAATTTAAATTTAAAATTTCAATATTTGGAAATCCCTAAGAATTGACTTTAAAGAGACTAAACGTCTATAGTCTCAAAAAGAGTGATAATTGTATTCTCGAATGAACTTGAGCAAATTATGCAGCCACGTCCGGTCTTTGGATGAGAAACCAAAGTTGTATTTGTTTCTGACTCGAATGACCAAATAGAGTAATCAAAACACAAAAATGTAGGTTTTGAGGTTTTAAAAAAGCAAAAAATTGGAGAATCCAACTGTCCCTATTAACTCATTCATTTTACCATAAAAAGTTGCATTTTGTCAAAATCTTCGATTTTGGGGTTAAAAATGACGAGAGACTTTAAAAGTAATACAAATTTATCCAACCTTTGAGGTTGACGAAATTAAAAAGGATTTTATCTCATTTGAGTATGTGATCCTGGCCAGTTCTATTCGTCTGTGGATTGATGTCCATGTACGGAGAACAATATCCTCAGTTTCCTAAAATTATAATAAATTTAAAATTATAGTTAGTAATGTAAATTACGACGTGAATTAAAAGTATCTCGTTTTTTGTTATCAAAAATGGACGTCCCTCGGAGTCATGTGCGAGATCAAGCAATTGACTCGGAAATGATGAAAAATTGAACTTTAAGGGACATAGGTTTTTCATAATAAAAATAAACTGCAATAATATAAACACAAAGTTACACCAACAATATAAAATGCACGTGAATTAAAATCTTAATATTTTTATATAATTATAAAAAAATCATTTATTACAAAAAATAAATTTATAAATCTTTATTAAAAGTAAAGATAAGATTCTGTATAAAAAATTTTTCCCTTGACTAAATTAGTATTCTAATGATTTATATCCATTTGCAGGTAAAAATTTGCTGATTGTATTTGTTAGCACAGTTTAATCTCTTTGCGGGGGGGGGAAATAAGATTGAAAAATCAGAACTAAATAAGAGGTTGCACTGTATTGTTATTGTATTGAAATAGAATTTAATGAACCCCCAGAAGTCTGAAACTAATCATGCTTTATTGCAATATTGCCTAACATTAGATTGAATCGAAGGCCATTGATCTTTCAGACAATCGTAACAAGTTCTAAATCAAAAGTAAACCGTCTGAGTTTAATCATATTTATTTACAAATACTACAACTGCTTACTACATTGAAGATACAGCTGAAGCCAAAACAAGTAGAAAGACTTGGTCTCTATTGCTTTTATAAGTGATCAAATGTTCCTTCATTTATAGAAAAGCAGGATAAAAAGTCGATGATCAGGAATGCTTCGTATGATTGAAAAAAATTAAAACAATGACAGAGTTTCTTGCTCCATTATCGAATTCCCGACAAACATGCTGTTAAATCATTAAAAGAAGCTGCACTCAATATTTGATGAACAATATTAGGATTAAACCGCACCAGTATATTTTTTATCTAAACAAGTCCAGAATGTCGATTTAGATACACAGACATTTAGTGAGTGTCTGAAAATGGAAAACAACTCTCCAAGAAGAAAAGGCCTATTTTGTCTTTTACAAAATAGAAATCTATTATTTAATCTTTTCTGAACAACAAATCCCTGAAAATCGAAGTTTGTTTAAAGCTTTGTATACTTATTGCCAGGGTTTTTTACATTTACTCTTGTAAAAAGTTCTTTGATTTACGTGAATATTTATGCTTCATTGCAAGAATACCAAGATACTAGTAGATCACATGACTACACGATGTAATAGAATGCTGAACAGTGATTATATAAAGGAACATAATGAATTCGTTGAGTGTATCCACACAACGTTTTTTAGAAATTTTGTATAAAGAAGACAAATGAATTAAAAAGCCATTCGATACAAATCCATTATTTAAATCCGACTTGTAGAAATACGTCTAGAAACAACCTTACTAAATTATTTAGATCAGTGTTATGATTATTTTTATCGTTTTGACATGAATGAAGTCTTCACCAAATTCTATAAAAACTAAATAAATAAGCTAGCCATAGATGTTCCTAAAAAGACATCAATCAAATCCATCGAGTTTAAAAGACTCAATAAAGCATAATTATAGAACATCTACACGAAGCAAAGATGCCAAAAGAGGATTGTGGTTGTTGTTCCACAACCTTGGTTTCAGATCAAGATATTAGACCAGCGGCCTACAGAAACGACAGGGCCCTTGTTTGTCAATGTAGGTCACCTTCTCGTGATGGAAAATGATAGTTTTTTGTCAGATTAACTACCAAAAAACCCATACTTCCGTGATGTCAGTAGCTGGAGAGGATTTGACTAAGCAATATTGCGAAAGAAAATCAGGTAAATACCAGGACCCAAAAAGAAGATCTGATGAGGCCAGAGTAGATAAGAACAAAGCAAATGAAATCGAAAGTTCCTTCAAAAGATGTAAAATTTCCCAACAGGATGTGATTATTAATTGAATTTAGTTAGAATTTATAACTTTTTTGACTTTTTGAGTACTTATTGGAATAGATCATACAAATGTCCAAAAAAGAGTGTTAAAAGTTATATTCAACTAAAAATTGAATTTCTGCAATTTAATATGCGAGTCAGAAGTTAGTGGTATTGGTAGATTCCATCAATATATTTTGTATGCACTGGTAATATTGACAGATGGAATTTTTAAATTCACTGGGTTGTAGGATAGTTAATCCAACCGGAAAAAAGTTATTTTCAAAAAAACATAAAATGAAAGAGATGCATGACATCTTGTAGAAAGAAATATTATGATTGAAAAAAATCGCAGCAGAGTAGTTAACTATTCAGAGAATCAAACCAAAGATTAATATAATTCTGATTTACATTGGAAAGTATTTTGGAAAGACATTAAAAAGTTTTTTGATATATATTTTTAATGACCGTTCTACTTTATATCCATTTTTTGGCTTGACTTATATTCGAGAAAATGAAAAACCTTGATTTATCGTTAAGATATATGTTTATGTTGGTTATGAATAATTTTTCATTATTAGAAACTACAATTTTATTTTCTTTATTAAATTATTAGTCTACGTTAAGAAGCTAATATTTAATAATCGTTCATTAAACTGAAGAAAGCTTTGTCTAGTTTTTCGTTTATATAAATTAGAAATAAAACTTTGATCTTCATTATTTAACATTATGAATTCTATCATAAGTAATTTAATCGTGGTTTATATATTTATTAATTCAGGAGTGAGAAAAATGTGTTGGAACAAAAAAATTATAAAGCAATTAGTCTATCGCGACAATATCTAAATTACCTTTAATAAGTGCTTAAGGAAAAGGACTATATTGAACCATTTTTAGAACGCTGTGGGTCGCAACAGTGATTAATTAATTGAGCTACATAGTGGGCGCTATACTGTCATCTCATTTTCTCACTTATCGCATCAATATAGTCAATGTAATTAAGTAATCTAAAAAATACTTGAGGCACAACACTTAGTAAATAGCGTATTCTATATCTATATAATAAACTAGAAAAATAATCATAATAATGAAAAGATACATTTCTTACAGCTACGAAGATAGCTATGAATTCAATAAGGGAAATCATGAAAATTTTGATAAACATTTATTTGATTATAATGTCGAAGATTCGTCAAAACCTCGAAAAAACATTTCTCAGTCTTCAAATACTAATTTAAGCATATATACAAATTCATCACAAACAAGCGGATTATTACCCCATTTCCAGATATGCCACGAAGAGAATTATAATTTTGAAAAAGATTGTTTTTATGAAAATTGTTTAACTACTAAAAATAATTTATACAATCTCGACACAATAGGTGACTTTAATTTATTATAATACATAGATAATCAACAAGTTATTTCAACAGATAATAAAAATGACAAAAAATTAAAGTTCAAAGTATCAGGAAGATTATCGCTTTTAAACGGAACAACGAAATATGTTGTTTCTGAAAATGAACTGAAAAGACGAATTTCATTTCCCGAAAATTTTAACGCATCTCTACTTGGTGGATTACTCAGAAGGTACAGTTAAATTGCTAAAATTTAAGAGCAAAATCGAAATATGGTGGATTACAGCTTCGAAAGGCCCTCGCTAATAAAGGACTAATTCTTCAACCCGGGAGACGTAGAGGAACTCAAATAACTTCGTTTACTAGTCTAATAGAAGGTATTGTTATTTTTTGTCAAAATATGTATAATACAGGTGAAGCTAAGACATTGGCTATGAATTATGAGCAATTATGTGAATCAACGTTATCGACAACAAATTATGGTGAAATATTGGCTACTAAATTATTGGAGGATACGAATTTATTGATGGATAAACCAACTCTTTTATCCATGGGACTATTTTGCCAGTTAGTGAATTGGGTAAATTTTGTAGAAAATTAATGGGGAATTTTGTGAGCATAATTTGTAGCAATCGAAAAGAGCTCGACGAATTGTGTCAATATTCCGAAATCAACATAATTAATGTGAACGAAATGTCTAGATTTGACTTGATGACTCATAAATTTGGACCATATGCAATGGAAGCTTCGCTAAAATTTTCACTCTCATGCATTATTGAAATGAATAAGCATTTGACAAATTTTTTCGGCCAGCACTCCAATTACTGTACAAATGTTGGGCATCAGGTTCATATTCAGCATAACTACCATATTTCAAACCCTCAAAAATATGATCGCAATATTAATCATTTAATTTATGATTAAAAAAATTAACTCGTTTAAAATTAAAATTCTAATTTGATTTATTGAATTATGATAAATATTAAGTAGTTTTGTTTATGAGATATTTTTAAGTCTTTGTTTAGTAGTTTGGCAATGACTCGGTAATCTGCAGGTCTCACTAACTTTGAGGAATTTATCATTCATTAAAAAATCACAAAACCGATAGAGATATTGGTGTGTTAGGAAATTATTCTGAGTGTATTTTTAAGGATAAGCGTCTTAGTCCACTTCAAATGGTGGCCTCAGTTGAGATAATTCTTTGTGGGATTAAGTCAATATATACAGTTAGGCTCTAGTGTGGTCAGAGCCTGGTTTTTCCATTTGAAGAAACAAGCACATTTTTTGTTTCTCCAAGTCATTTTGGTTTTTGAATCCATGTGTATATTTGGATATTTTTAAATCTTTTATAAAATGGGATCTTGCCCAGTTTCGTGGCCTCTTGCCCGATCTGAGGCAGACCTCTTATTCTGAACTTGAAATCCTGGGTGCCCCGATCCACCACCAATCGGTCTCTCGTATTCTCGATTCCAAGAGAAATGCTCTTGCTTCTCTTTGTGATAAACTTGTGGACATCGATCCCCATCCCGCTTTTTTTATCCTCAAAAACTTTCTTTTGATTCCGAGGATCAATTATGTCCTAAGGAGTTCCTGTTGCTTTTCTGTTCCCTCTGCTTTGGAGTCTTTTGACGCTCTGGTGCGTTCTTCAGCCGAGATTATTTTTAACGTCAAGTTCGATGATGTCGGTTGGCGTCAGGCCAAACTTCCTGTTCCTTTTGGTGGGCTTGGGCTCCGCTCGGCTCTCGACATTTCTCTTCCCGCTTTCCTTTCATCGTCTTCAGGATTGTATCTTCTTGTCCATAAGATTCTTGAAAAATCGCCCGGATCTCGTTTGGACCCTGATATTAATTCTGCACTTTTGCTTTGGAAGGAAAAAGGGCTTGAGTTCCCTTCTGATAGGTCCCTCCAACGTGAATGGGATAAAATTCTTAGTAAGCATCATGCGGACTCGTTGGAGGCTCTCCTGAACCAGCACAGACTGGCTTGTTACCGTGCCAGCCGCCAACCGCATTCTGGCTCTTGGCTTAACTGCCTTCCTTCGACCCATTGGACACCTGTCTTGACTCCGACGCCCTCCGTTTTGGCATTTGCCTCCGCCTCGGACTTCCGATCTGTAGTCCCCACCCCTGCCGGTGCGGATCTACTATGGACGTATACGGGCTCCATGCCCTCTCCTGCAAGAAAAGCGCGGGTTCGTATTCCACGCCATTCGGCGATTAACAGAATCATTCTCGACTCACTCGAAAAGGCCGGCTACCCTTCTGTCCTTGAGCCTAAGGGTCTCGACCGTGGTGACGGGAAAAGGCCGGACGGCTCTACGTTGTTCTCGTTTTATTCTGGGAGACCTTTGGTCTGGGATTCCACTTGTGTGGATACCTTCTCAAAGTCTTTCATCAACGAATCGGCCTCTCTTGCTGGGTCTCGTGCTAATAAGGCTGAGCTTCGACGAAGTGCCGGAATATCAGTCTTTGATGGATGACTTTTGGTTTTGGCCAATCGTTGTCGAGACTTCCGGCGTCTTTGGCTCCGGGACCCTCACTTCCCTAAAGAAATTGGGAATCTTTGTTCTTCGCGGTCCAAGGACCCTAGGGAATTTACTTCCTCATTCAGAGGATCCTGCTGGCTGTCATGCGTGGCAACAGCTGTTCCTCCGTCTCGCTGGGAGAATTTATTAATTAATGATTCGAGTTCTGTCAAAAAAAAAAAAAAAAAAAAAAGTAATGTAAATTATTTTAGCTGTGAATTATAATATTAGTTTTTGAATTTTTCTAAATTTTCATGAGTAAAAAATTCTAAAAAATTAAATTTTAAATTGAAACTTTTTGAATATTCTAATATATCGTCAGGTTCATCTAAAAAACATTTTCTATAAATAAAGTCGGACAAAAGTGAAATACTTTAAAAACTCGCTGAGAATTCTGTAAAATATTGGATTAGACCGAAGAAAACGTTCATTCTCTGCACGCAATTTTATCTATAATAAGTTTTCAAATAATACTTTGTGTATATTGAGTTCTATTTGCTGATTTTCGTTAAGAGCTCCGATAGCATTTTCACTAGCATTATAAAATTCTTCCATATTTTCTGGAGGGTTATGAAGAGCTTTGGAATTTAGATTTTCCCCATTGATCAAATATTCAAATTTCCAATCACAATCCTGTCCTGACATTATTACTATCGAAACAAATAATGTTTAATTTTTTAAATTTAATTAATAATGAATTTTCCTTGTAATATTTATTTATTCATTTTTATCTCGACTTGAATGTTGTTGTTTTGGTAGTGATTTCTTTACGACTGAGAATGTATAATTTGTATTGGAGATTTTTTTTTGAAATATAGACATAAAATTAGAAGATGCATTCCGATACGTGAATTCTATCTTACTTTATTCAGTTTGGTTAACCTCAAAGGATTTCAACTTTTTCACATACGACTTTTTATTATTATTAACAAAAAAATTATAATCTGTAACGTGCTAATATGTCGATATATGCTGCACCTGGAAATCAGAATAACAAAAATATTATTAGTAATATACCTACAGCAGGATTGACAAACGCACCGGAGAGGCAGACCCCCGATGGACATACCTTTTTTCTTTCCATTACAGAAGGGACTGAGTGCACGACCCGCGAGGACTGGGTTAAATACCTTCTTTCCAAGTGTTGTGAAGAGCTTCCAGGATGCCTAGGAATGGGCAGCCTATCCTCCTTCAGTGCTTCAATCTACGCTTTAGCTTGATCTTAGTTAGTTAGTTACCCCGGCTTCTCTAGCATGTAGGAAGCCGGCTGCAATCAGGTAGCGGACAGCGGCGATCGGGCGCTCCCAGAGATCCCAAATCCCAATAGGTGGCGACTGGTGAGGCGGTCCAGGACAGGAAAAAAGGTCTTCAGGGGCGAGGGTGCGGAGTGTTTCGAAAAAGAGTGGATGATGTCCCGAGCGAAGTCGTGCAAGCTGGACACGGAAGTACCTGTGTGGGCTATCAGGTTTCGAAGCTTTTTAGTTTAGAGTATTTTGCATTTTGCCACCCAGCCCAGCTTGATCTTAATCGTTGAATGCACTGAAGAAGCTAGCCAAGACCTCTCCTCCTGGCTTGCGGGGAAGAACTGGGTTTGCGGATATGCCGAAGTATGCCCCCCATGTTCTGAACAACACGACCACCAGAGTAGCGGGTTATCGATACTCCTGCATGTCAAGGAGATATTTAGTAGGCATATCTCCGCGAATTGTATTGTCTCCCTTGCGGATCGCAGAGTGACTCAAGAGGAGTGACTTTATGAGTTGCATCGATCGTGCGTAAGGCTCGAGAGACAATGGACAAGATTTTTCTCTATTTGTACTTGGCATAGACAACCTATGAAGAAATCACCCAGAAACCTAGGCCAAAGAGTATGTGGAAGTTAAACATTTCCGAGAAGGTAGCCGCAAAAAAGACCGAGCTGGAAGCGGTGACTGAGCACATTCACAATGTGAGCAATGCGGTCAAGGGCATGACTCTTCCTTTGGGGCTTACTGTACTTTGTTGAGAACGAGCTGTCAAATAGGACTTCAACGAGTTGAGGTGTGCCCGGGCAGAGAGGGAGGAGCTGATTGTCGTTTATTACGCATGACTCTCGGTGTCAGCGCAGGTGAGAGAACAACCTGTTTGAGTTTAATCGCAGGCTGTTCTATCGGCGGTTGCACAGAAAGACGATATTCAGCAAAAGACCGAAATGCTTGACAAATGGGGGAGTATGTGAAAAACACGTCCTCGCAAGAGTGTGTCGTTTCCGTTTTGTGGATCCAATGCTCCTTGATGATCGAGTCTTGTGGTGTCTCTGACATCCACAACAAGTTTGATGAGGCAGTAACCCGTCTTTTTGACTGGAAGACACCTGGGGTCAATAAAATGTATAATTTCTTTATAAAAAATTGCAAACCAATCCACGATTGCATTTGTCAAGCAATCGAACAGTTTATACCTAATACTGGCTCGATTTCAGAGTGGTTATGTACTGGGATCAATTATTTGATTCCTAAAGTAGATAACCTTTGCGTTCCTACAGATTATCGTTCGATTACCTGTATGCCCAACCTGTACAAGTTGATGACTAAGATGGTGGCTACTGAAGTCAGAAATTTTGTGGAAATGAATGGGATTCTGTCCGAGAACCAGTTAGTTCTGTGGAAAGATTTCCAGGAAGCTAAGAAGCAGGCACTCGTTAACAAATGCCTCGCGAGTGTCCACGGAAACTCACTAGTGTCGATTTGGGTGGATGTAAGAAGGCATATGACTCGGTTAACAATGCCTACCTCGTTGAATGTCTGCAAAGGCCAAATTGTAACTGTGATAGACAGGTGGGTTGTGCATTTACACAACAAAAATGCGATATAGGCGAGATTAAGCAAGAAAGGGGCATATTACAGGGCGAGAACATGTCTCCGTTGTTGTTTTTTCTCTGCCTAGAACCGCTGAGTAGAATCCTCACTGCCCAATTCGAACAAATGTCGATTGAACATGAAGGAGGATGTTTTAGCACCAACCATCTCATATTCATAAACGACATTAAACTGTTCGCTAAGTCTTCAGAGATCCTCCAACTTGAACGAGTACGCGATCTCACTTCTAAACTACTTTGTTGGCCTGATCGAATTTAAGCTGAGTGAGTACGATAAAATGGACCTTATTGTCAGAAGAGTACTCCGACAGAATCACGTCCAAGTGTTGGCAAACAATAAGGAGAGATTATACTTGTCTCACGTGCAGCTAAGACGTGGACTGAGTAACATCTTACACTTGAGTGAGCTAATTCTTACTAAGATGCACGACACCTTCTGGAGTGGGTTATGTGTATTCCAAAGGGAGATTTCCAATCTTGCTGTTAAAAAAGCGCTTGGTACACACCTTAGAACCATAAAAGGCTACGTGTCGGCTAAGTATGGTCTGGGTGCTACCCAAGTTAATGTGAAGGAGTTGATCAAACTTCAGAGGGAATCGCTAATAAAAAAGATCAACTTAAAAGTCCTTCAAACACTCTCTTTAGCAGCCTGGACAACCCGCAGATTAACGTATTGGGAAGGAGGTGCTTGAAGTGTCATCCTTTGATCACTTCAAAGGCTCTAAACATAGTTAAGCAATTATTATTAAAACCAAGATCACCGTCCAAAACATAAAACTAATTAATCAGGTGATCCCGGCTTCTCTGAGGAGGGTCCTCAACTTTGCCCGGTGCTCCTCCCTTGTCCCGGCACAATTTCTGTGTGAGGCGCGGTGGTGGTGGTGTTTTGGGCCTGTAGCCCCGAGGTTTCTTCTCAAGATTTCATAAAGGGGGCGATGAGAAGATGTTTCGTTCGGTCCTTGTAGTGCTTTTCGGAAGCGTTCTTGAGTTTTCTCAATTTTAACGCGGTTCGTACCGCTGATAAACCCTCCCCACGCCTCACAAGCATAACTAAGGGAGGGTTCGATGAATTGCCGGTATATTGCTTGGCGTGCGGGAATGATCCACTGTTTTGCATTTTCGGAGAAACAATTTCCAGATGTTCAGTTCTTCATGCAGCTAGTAGTAATATTATCAACTTGTTGAGAAAATACATATGACTATCGTAAGTCACGCCGAGGGATTTTGGGGATTCTGTTTTTTTTAAACGGGATTTCCAGTTATTAGATACAGGTTCACCACCGTTTTCCCAAGCTTCCTTGCTGAAGTATTAAGGTGGTGACCGATTTTTCAGGACTCGTTGATAGTCGATTTAACGAGAGCCAACTTTCGAGATTGTCAAAGGGACCAAGGTGCGATGTGGGGGGTAGTTGATTTGTACCACATTTAAATTCATGTTGAACGTCCAAATCCGGGAGATTTTGTTGATTGTGGTTTGAGTATAAGTTTTTTCCAGAACTTTGCGAAAGGCAACGAAGAGGAGAAATATTTGGCTCTGTAGGATGCCGGGTTGTCTTTTGGTCTCCCTGGTTTCGAATAGCGAATGTGTGCACATTTTCATAGTGGGGGTATTGTGTTGTTTAAGAAAAAGTTGTTAAATTTGACAAAGAGCTGATATTGCTACCTGTCCTAGGTTTTTCACCAGAATAGTAGGAATTCCGTCAGGTCCACAAGAGCCAGTGCTTCTTAAATTTCTGATGGTCTGAGCACCTCCTCTGAGTGAGGATAATCATGTCCCGACATCTTCGAGGTTTCAACGACTTCAAGCATGGTCCATCGTATTCCTGTGGGGGATGTTGCTGATCCCAGCGTAGAACTTGACGTTTTGTTGGTGAAGGGAACCGCATTATCCTCACCCGATTTAAAATCTCTCAGGGTTTGTGAATCTTCTTAGGGATGCCAATACTTTTGTTTAGTGGGACCTCCGCATTTAATCCTCTGGCAAACTTTTCGGCCCTCCCGTACCGATTGTCTTTTGCGTTATTCTATGACTTTATTCAGTAGTTCTGATCCGATTGCCGGTTATATTTTGTAGATGAGAGCGACCTTTCAATGAGTTCCGTTCCTCGATTAGAGTAGAATCCCCGACGGAAATTTTCTTACTGGTTTTGGGTAAATTTTCCTCATTCTTAAGAATGATTTTCTTCCAATCAAAAATGTTCGGTAGAAGTGCTTGAGGGCGTTGTCGATCGAGTCAAATCATGTACATCAAAGTTAATAGTTAAGCAATTAATTAGTTAATTACTTTTTTTTTATTGATAAAAATCTTGATACAATAACATCTTTAAATAAAAAAATATTAAACTAAATCCATCTTTTAAAGACTGAATCAATCTTAGTCATATCTTCAGTTTGGTTATCACTCAAAACACACTTGAAATTTAATTTTTCCAAAACCATATCTAAATGAGAATTTTATGCTGTTATAAGTGTGAAAAATTTTCAGATCAATAATATAACGACCTCTTAAATTTTAGATTTGATACTCAAAAGCTTTTTGAAGTTGTAACTTGAAACAGAAAAAAATTATTTTCCAAATTATTTACCTAATAGTCCTTTAGTCTAATTATATTCTTAAATCTGCCTTTGTATGTAAACAAACAAACAACTAGACTTAAGAAACCACAAATGTGCAAATCACGTGCGACATGATAGATCTAACCTCAATTTGTATAATTATTTTAAAAAAACAAAACAAATTGGAATATAGAAATGTTAAAAAAAACTCAACTTATGAGAAACTTTCAGGACTTTCAAGTAGAAAGCAACAAATCAGTGATTTTCGCAATATTTCGGATCAATGGGTATTTCAGTATTAGTCACCAACTCATATTTCACTCCGTCCGATTCCAAATCCAAAGGATAGGAAGGAAATATCATTCGAATTTCGCTGTACAAAAACTTTTCATTGATATCGGTACTCATTATACTAGAAATCATTAAGATATGCAAAAAACTACCGAAAATGTACACAATATTGAATATAAGTCCGATATTCACTCGTATCGACCCCTTCAGTCTTCTTGGGAGCGTAAATTACGGTTAGTCTGATAAAACTAGTTGAATTTGCCATCATATCAGAAAAATCGTAATTAACAAGCAAAATTCTTATCACTTTTTTGTCAGGATTAAGAAGAATCTAGAATAGAATAAAAAATAGATCTACCAGTTGAATCATACCTTCGGCAGGAATTTTATGGCCAGGGTTAAGATGTCGAAGGTCTACATATCCCTACAACTAATGTTAGCCACAAAAACCAAATAAGGACACAAATTTGGACTATCTACAGATGAGTCAAAAAAGAAAGTTGACAAAGGCAACGCAATCATTGGATCTGCATCCGGTCCTTGAGTACTAAGCTGGATACTGAACCCATCCAAGTACCCAGAAGGGTATATTGATCCAGATAGTAAATTTTCCTAAAAATAATCCATAAACATAAAAATACAATAAAGCAGCCAACTAGTCTTCGCGAACGTGACATGGAGATATTTTGAAACTTCTCAGCCAAGGAAATGTCCCCGTTGCTAGATTTTTCCGTAGGTTGATAAAAAGAACTAAAAATTTATCAAAAAAAAACTTGGAAAGTTTCTCAGGAGATGTAAGGCTTTCGTCAAAATCAAAATTTCCAGAAGATGAACGAGGTCTTGGAGCCTAAATACATATAAAGACATATAAAACTGGACTCAATCTCATTTTACTTGAAGAAAAGCTCATTCGACCCAATGGTTTGTCAAAAAAGCGAATTGGTGACTCATATTCAATCCCTTGATTACTCAATTCTCCAGAACACCGAGACTGAAAATTGAAAGAATAACTTTTTTCGTTCTTAAAAGAATAAGAGTCGTTAAAATCAAAATGTTTGTCTTCTTGTTGACTTGATTCGGTGCTTTTAGAAATATTGGGGCGTTTAATATCAGTTTTGTTCTCATTGAACTCATGAATTGGTGTAAAAATAATAATTTGGCTTTCTGATGTATTCTCAAAACTGGATTTATGATAATGAAAAACGTTTCTGCATTTAATCAAATTTCTACGAAGCGGAAGCCACTCAACTTGAACATAAAGAAGGCAAGAATCATCCGAAATTACGGGAAAATCAAGTTTTTTTGCTTCGTTTATAAATCGATGAGACGAGGAATTCTCAAATGACAAATGCAATGAAGAATTTGGTATTACATTACGATCGATAAACTTGGAAATTTCCCCATTCCGCAAATAATTTTCCAAAAAATCTGCCATTGTCAACCGCTTGTTCGTTCTAAATAAATATAAAATTTTAATTTCCAACAACTGTAGATCTTTGGATGACTTTAATGTCCATCGTTCGATGAGCAGATTGGATTCTTTACATCCTTCGACATTCAGATAGCATTTTAGCAGAATATCAATGAAAATGATTGGATTTTTTTCTTGATCGGAATTTAATCCAATAAAAGTCGAAAGAGCTTTATTTAAATGAATATCCTAATCTATAGCTATTTCGATACAAACTTTATTTAAATTAAGTTCACTTATGTTATTAATTGTATCAAATTCTGTAAATTCGTAATTTTTTCTTTGAAATCTTGCTGTAGTAATGCGTTTAAACATATTAGAAAATAAAATGGAGAGAGGAACGTATTTTGGATTGTTTACGAAGTCTGATCTAAGAAAAATAAAAAGTAAGGTACAACTCCATGAAATTAATTTGATGCCGATAAATTGAATTTTAAACTAAAAATTGTACGCAATTAACGCAAAATCGAAATGACGAAATTCCAGATTTCAATACATAAGTAATGGACCACGTTGCGATTAATTAAAAATTTTTTTTAAAATCATTATGTGGTTTATTATTTTTTATCAATAATTATTTCTCTCTAAAAAGAATAATAAGTTTAATATATTTTTAGTCAATATAATCACAATTATCGACGTCACTAATATTAAAATATGCGTATTTTGGATAAATGTTACGCCTATTGAGTTCATTTCAATTACCAAGTCCAGTTTGTAGTATCCGATCTTTAAAATCATATAAAAAGTTTATTGAATTAATGTACATCAATTTGAATTTTATTCCGGAAAATAGCCACAAAACCGCTTATCGTGCTAGTTAAATTATGACAATTAAATATTATTTATTATAACTAGTTGATGTACTCAAAAAAAACAAAGTAAAAACCTAAATTTGTTGCCTGCCTTCCTCATGCGCACCGGGAACACAAAAAAATATTTCTAGTAGATTGTCTGTCTCACATAAATAGTTCATAGATTGAAAAATAAGCATATAGTTGGAACTAATTGCACTTTTAGTTAATTATAGAATCCAGATGGATTGTTAATTCAATTAGAAACAATTTTCTCAAAAGTATAGGAAAAATTCTAATACTTTCATCGACCGTAATATGTTTTAACGACACTGTAAAATAATTTTTTTTTTTTTTTTTTTTTTTTACTAAATTATTAATAATGTCAGTTAATAAATTCAGAGAAGAGATTGATTTGAGAAATCAATTGAGGAAGCCCGCTGCCTGTATGGAAAGCGAGTTCCCTCGGAGTATGGCTATTCCGATCCTTTGTCTTAGCCATACTCCTTCACGAGGATCATTTTTCTTTGTGGCGAGCATTCTTCCGAGTTTGCGCAAGAACTCGGCAGTCGCTGGGCCCACAGCTCCTGATGACTCAGCCGCAACAGGGGTGAATCTGTAGCGGTCCCCGAGGAAGGAATATTTTTTGGTTTTAAGGTTTTCCGCGATTGAGGCAGCTGCTCCAGGTGTCTGAACCGATTTAAGGAGATTCGTGCTTGAGTAAGTATCGACGCAAGTTGCGTCCCAGACCAAAGATCGTCCGGAGTTGAAAGGGAAAAGAGTCATCCCGTCAGGTCTCTTTCCATCACCTCGATCGAGACCCACTGGTTCAAGCAAGCTGTGCTGGGAAGCCTGCAGCCTTCAGAGCTCTGACGATCACGTCGTTCAGAGCGGCGTGACGTGGTCCTCTTCCGGCGGATCTCCTGCAGGATAGCGGGTGCAATCCCTTCGCATCGACCGTTTTCCCGCAGCGGCATCGGTGCTCCTGGCAAACGTCTAGTCCAAGTCTTTGTCCGATTCCAATCCTCAAAGAATCGTCGTCCAAAAAAGTCCCGAGATTTGGGCAAGGGATTGCACCAAGCCATGCTCCGCTCCCTCCACTTGAGGCTGACACCAGGCAAGCAAGGCGATGTTGATTTGCTTCTGCTTTTTTTTAAGCCCTTCTGAAATTTTGGAGCAGACAATGTTATCCCAGTTCCTTTGTTTCGTTGTGTCTTCGGGGATTTTGAGTCCTGACCCGTTCCAATTCTAAAAAAAATAATTAAAAAAATATATTTTTAAAAAAATTTTTTTAATAAAAAAACTTTTTATGAGTAATCTATCTTTGATTACTCATAATTGTCAGTTATGATGTCAGGTGCGGTCTATATTTTTTATTGCTGGACATCTTGTAACTAGTCCTTTAGATTTTATGTCTACTTTCAATGACGTTTAAATCGTTACTGCCAGATTAAAGTAAAACAGTGCATCGAGATTTTTTAAACTTGATCGAACAAAATTTATTATGATATATGCACTTTTTTGTTTATATGTAATGCAACGAATTCTTACTTTTGTGTACTTATTTTTTAAGTTTTTTTTGTTAATACGTAGGAAACACTTATGTAGTAACTTAAACATTTATCCTTCGATTATTCTACTCAAACTATCATAAGTGCTTAAAAAGCTACAATTTAAATTCGAATCTGTTTTAAGATGATTTTTGATTTTATTAATTAGTTACCCGAATATCATAATTCACGTCATTAGAATTCAGCATTAACAATAAATACCTGGACTTGTAACTTGTAAACTAGTGAGAGAGTAGGGGCTTGTAAACTGGTGTGGGAGTAGGGGTCTAAAGATGCGTCCGGACAAGTGCAGTGTTCTCAAAGTCTGTAAAAGGACGAGGGGTTACACTAATTACGTCCCTAGGTTATTGCTGAACGGGTCAGCAATTGCTGCAGTTGATCGGATGACTTATTTTGGCGTGCTCTTTAAGCTGTCCGGTAAGTTTGATGATCACATTGCATGTACGAAAATGCGTGCAATTCAGCGATTAGGCGCGCTGCGTGCCTTCCGGCTGCGGAGAGGTGCTTGGCTACGCGTGTTTAACGCCATGGTGTTACCCGTGTTGACCTATGGCGTACATGCCTGGCACTTCTGCGAGGACCGGAAGAAGTACGTTGACGCGCTCAAGAAAGTCAGAAGACGAGATATCCAGCTAGCCCATGGCTTAAAATGGCGAGAGGAGCTCTCGGACACCCAGGAATTGTCCCTCAAAGGCCTCCCTGAGGTCTTAGAGAAGATAATGTCTGGGTTGCAGGTAAGGCGGTAAGTCTTAGTTTGCGGCTGAGAGGCGAGCGTGTGTGCGGAACTGAAAAGGCAGGAATGCCGTTCGTAACCTTTAAGAATTGGAAAACTTATGTGTCCACATTTCTGAGAAACCCAATCTCCTCTTTTAACATGGATTGATTAATGTGGACCTGTCATCACACACGGGATGACATGGACTTTGCACTGGTGCATCAGTCCTAGCTCGTTTGCAAGGAGGTCATACTTCCTCCTTTTCTCCACTTCCACTATCTGCAAACGGTCTAGGCACGTGATCCCCACCTCCACGATAACAATCTCCCCGGTGACCTTATCGTGGACCACAATATCGGGTCTGTTGTGCTGGACAACAATCGAGGTGCGTATGGGGTTATCCACTTTAATGCACACCCGCGAGTTCTCACACACCGATTGAACTCGATGGGTTCGCAACTTTCTGGACCGCCTCAAGCCATACTTATTGCAGAGCAAAAGATGGAAAGACATCACCACCTCGTGATGCCTCCATGTGTAATCATGGTAAAGCATACTCCCGCACTTCGTGGCTAAATGATCAACGGTCATTGCCTTACTCTTACAGTGGTTACACTGTTTCTATTTACCTATATTACATAGAATAGTTTAACCAATAGTCGAAATATTCGTGCCTGATTATTAACGATGACTCAATTCTTTACACTTTAAGTAATCTTTTGCAATGAATAATTATCAAGCCTTCAGTTGTCACGGTTTTCTTTTTAATAATATTGTTAATCATAAATGGATTTTTACAAAACACGGTTAATAATAATGAAAAGGTTATATTAACAAAATCTAATTTTTCCTAATGAATAATAATTAAAATATCTTTAATTATTATTATTTTTTCTAATTTTTGTTTTTAGAATTTACCAAATATTTAAATCTAAAAAATCAATGTGCGATATTAACATAATTTTGCTTGCCGATTCTTATAAAGTAAAAATAAATCAATAAAGTAATTAAGGTCTCTCACCATATTCAATATCCGCCCGGTACAGAATTTTTATATGCGTTTTTTGAGTCCCGTGGTGGTAAATATTCAAGCACTCTGTTCTTTGGACTCCAATATATTATAAAGAAATATATGTGTGGACAGGTTGTAACGAGAGAAAAGATAGATGAAGCTAAATCAATCATTAATTCACATTTTGGGCCGCAGACTCAATTTTTTAACGAATCTGGCTGGAATTATATCTTAGAGGTGGATCTAAATTTCGAAATAATTTTACAATTCCAATCTGATAGCAATTCAGATTTTTATATCACAATTATATATTGTATTTTAATTTTTTAGAAGCATGGCGGGTATTTGCCACTAAAAATTAAGGCGGTTCCAGAAGGGACAGTTATTAACACAGGAAATGCACTTTTTACAGTTGAAAATACTGACCCACAATGTTTTTGGCTTACATGTTATGTGGAAGTAATTTTATTCTTGAATATATTATATTTAGTCACTGTTAGTTCAAACATGGTATCCAATGACTGTTGCCACCCGGTCATTCGAAATGAAAAAAATTTTACTCCGGCATTTGACCAAGTCATCGTCCGATCAATCACAAATCGATTACCAACTGCATGACTTTGGTTTTAGAGGCGCATCATCTGCAGAAGTTTAATAATATATTTATATTGAAGTCTGCTGGGATTGGAGGACTCGCTCACTTGGTAAACTTTCGAGGAACAGACATGCTACAAGCCATTTTATTTGGAAGGAAATACTATAACTGCGATATGGCTGGTCATAGCATTCCTGCTACAGAGCATAGGTGATTGATATTGATGAAATAATAATTAGCACAATAATAACATGGGGACGTTACGGTGAATCTGATGCCTATAAATGTGCTCTTGATAGGTTTCCAGACTGTCCAATTTCTGTTGTGAGTGATTCTTACGATATTTGGAACGCCTGTGAAAATATTTGGGGTGAAAAGCTGAAGGATCAGGTGGTTCGGCGTTGGAAGGAAAATTCTCAAGCTATTCTTGTTGTTCGTCCGGATTCTGGGGACCCAGCTTCCACCATACTTCGGGTCATTAATTTTGTTTGTTGATTAAAAGGTTTTGGATATTCTTGCGAATAAATTTGGGTATTCTTTGAATAGCAAGGGCTACAAAATACTTCCCCCATATATTAGAGTCATTCAAGGAGATGGAATAAAAATGGAAACTCTTGAAAATATTTTGGAATGTGTTTGTGATGGTGGTTGGTCTACTTCCAATCTGGTCTTTGGTTCTGGAGGTGGACTCATCCAGAAAGTGAATCGCGACACCCATAAATGTGCTTTTAAGTGCAGTTATGTGATAGTAGATGGGAAACCGGTATATTGTAGTTTTTTATTTGATTAGAGAAATGTATCGAAAACTCCGATTACTGATCCTACAAAAAATTCAAAAAAGGGGCTCTTAGTTTTAGAACGTATGGAAAATGGTGACTTTTTTACACATCAAGAAGGGAAGGGAAATCAGGAGAAAGTTGTTGAATTTCAAATTTACAATGGCTTTAGAATTGTATGAAGACAGTGTTTGAAAATGGACGATTACTGATCGATTACACCCTCGAGGATATTCGTAATTTAGCCAAAGTGCCTCTACGCGAATAATCAATTAACTTTTTCGAATTTCTTGTTTGTAACAATTCAATGATTTAATTTCATAAAAAAGAACATTTGAAGGATTGATATTTACTTAGGAAAAAAACCAAGAATTACAAATACCATCCACGAAAAAGTGATGTAGTCATTCTAAGACAATTAATTTGAATCAAATCTTTTTTATCCTCAACTTCAAGTAAGTAAAAGTTAAGAAGATCAACTCTAGTATTAAGAATATTGAGATAACTCTACTTCGGCTCCTTTCGAGCTTGCCAAGAGAACAGGTATTCCCGGCAGTTGTCGCCGACAAGGGCAATAATAGAGAGATTGATATTTTAAAAAGGTGCCGGAGCATGTGAAATTCTAGACGAGAGATTTGGTTAACCGAAAGGAAATGCAGTCATTTTATCTGGGCGCTTTCTGTCTCGCTGTCGAGTCCAGTGGTTACTGGATTAGACGAAGAAGTCAAAATATTCAACTTCATACATGCTGAACTGATTTATTAAAAAGTAATAGCCCGATCAAAGAGATTTGTAAGCTTTCATTCAATTACCGAAGTGTGACTCGGAGAAGACCTAAAGTATGCCAGCTCAAGTTAGTCAGGACGGGATTGTAGTTCCTTAAGGAAATGATTATTGACGAATTGATCCCAGCTTTTCTACAATAAGGTTTTTTTTCCGAGAAAACCCCATGACTCAAATGCCACTGGATATTCAACAACATGTTCAAGAAAGTGGAATAAAAAAGAGCGTACAAAAAGATGAAAGGTAACACGACAAGAGCGGATTTTTGCAGAAGTATACACCAATTCGTCTAACAAGCAGACTTCCACGGACTCGATAAACATCATACTTAAGATCAAGCAAGGCCAATCTATATAATTGTATCGTCGATGGTCAAAAAACAATTACTAGGTCAATAGCACGGTGAGGAATGGAGTAGGTAAATAAGTCTTGGGATTAGTAACAAGTTTTTCAGTAAAAAATGCGAGATACAAGTGGAACAAACGAACTCGACTGTAATAGACTGACCAAGTTATAGTTTTTCTAAGAGAGGTTTCTCTACATTTTGGCTAGATTTGGATCAAAGGATTTTTGATATATTAGGTATAGTTTTTTGCCGATATTAATTGAACTAAAAATATTTTTTAATGGTTCAAACAAGACTTTTCTATAAATAAATATTCGGTGACGTGTTGAGTATGCTTCTGCTTTTGTTATCTCTCTATTTTGTGCCCATTTCAACTCAAAATGGAGAAAAAACACTCGTTTTGATGGATGACATAAACTCGATTGATAAATATTCATCGTTTTTTGAAATTCTAAAATGTTTGTAATTACCAATAACATCACAGCTAAAAACTATAAACTTGATATTCGCTCTTCCGACGCTGAAAACATAAAACTCAAAAGATTTGGCGAATTTATTTACCAAAATATAATAATTTTTGGCTCTTCTGTGGACGGTTGAGTCTTTCCATTTTATCTTGGTCAGAATTCGGAGGATCAGTAGACCTTGATGAGATTTTAGCATTCCTCGATAGGGGAAGAAATATTTTTGTAACACTCCGTCCCGGAATAAGTAAATTTGTCGATTTATTTAAAGGACCACTAATAAGAATGTTGGGCTATGAGTGCGGAATTGAGATGGACCATGAGAACTCTCAGATTATTGACAATTTCAACGTCTTTGGTGAACTCGATTCAGGAAAGGTTATTATTTTTTTGACAATTAAATAAAGCATTCCACTTTTATTGTCGATAGCAAAAATCTCCTGAACTGTGATCCGATCGGCCAAATCAGAGGTCCTCTTCTTTATAGTGGAATTGGGTTTTTATTTTAAATGAAATTTAGAATGTTGGTTGACCCTAAGAACGATTTGGCAATCAAAGTCCTCCACGCCTCGTCCACTGCATATCCCATGTCCTCAAAGGAGAAGTTCGTTTCCAAAGTTTTTCTTGTATTAACATTTTTAGTATCCATTGGGTGTAGGGCAGTCTTTGGCCTTGATAAGTGCGATTCAGACACGTGAAACAAACGGGAGGGCTCTCTTTCTTGGGTCGACGGAGATGTTGAGTGACCCTTTTATAAATTTTAACCGGTTTGATTTATATTTTTATCAGATCTTTCGGTAACGGAGACTTGGCTGCTAATCTGATTGACTGGACGTTCAAAAGGCGAGGATTTATTCGAATCAAGAGTTCAAATCATAGTTTATTAAAAAATGGGGTCACTCCGAGTCAGTACACCATCAATGACATTATCGTAATATTTATTTGGTTTATTCCACCTTAGTTGTTTCAATTGGAGATTGAAGAGTTAGTTGATGGTAGCTGGGAACCATTTGTAGCCGATGATGTCCAATTTGAGATCAAAAAAATTGATGTTTTTATCAGAGTTTTCATGAATACTACTGGTGGGTAATCTTTGCTCGATTGTGTTAGGAAATGGAATTTTTACAGCGATCGTCCGCTTACCTGACGTCTATGGTGTTTTTAAGTTTATTGTTGACTATAATCGAGTTGGTTATTCTACCATTAATTACAAGTCACAGGTATTTTTCAAAAGTGTACTGTAGATGGCCATTCGTCCTCTTCGACATGACCAGTTTGACCGTTATATTGTGCAAGCTTATCCTTATTATGCTGTGGTCATGCTTATGCTCGTTTTATTGATGTTATTTATGGTTGTGTGGACCGGAGCACACGCTGAGTACAGCACGACTATGTTTGATAAAGTCAAAACGGATTAGACTTCTAAAGGATTTTGTTTATTCTCATTAATACGTTTTGTTTGATTCATTTGATTAAAATTACCTGTTTGCGAATGACACTCGAATGCAATTGGCATAGACAAATTGTCATTTTTTGCAGCATATTTATAACTTTTGAAAGTTTTTGGTTGTCTTATAACTAAAGCCTAACTTAGTAGCAAAGTGAGTCAATATAAAATTTGAGAGTACATGAAGCATATTAATTAAGTGACAAACATCTGGAAACCAAAAGAATGTTCAAGTTTTCTAAGAAAGGACATTCCTAAATAACTTTGGACACTGACAGTAAATTGTTCTCCAAAAAAAGCTTTCGACTCAGTTGAACTATTAAAAAAAGTGTAGTCCCAGATAAAAATCTGACAAGCAAAAACAGTTTTGTTAAATGCCTCTATCAAATGGGATTGCACGAATCTCATTCAAGTTCATTCTCCACTTTTAGATTAGAAGTCTTTTAGACTGTACAATCTAAAAAAAATTCGGAGTTCTCAATAATTTCTATTGAATAGTCGTAGTCCGCTGAGTCAAAGCCTATTTAACTCAACCCATGTAGAAAATAATCCAAATTTTCAATATCCTGTCTGCTAAGTTTTAGCGTTGATTATTGGGAAATATTTGCATTTAACTTCTTCCGCTTCCTAATAATTGTGCATATCTCGTCATACTGATTTTTAAACTTTCCCTCTCATACTTGATATAACGTGAGTGATTTTCTCAACTTTAAACGATACTACTAAATGTACATTAAAACAATTTTTTGAAACTTTAACTTAGAAGTTCCTAAAAAGATCTTTCAAGAAAGTATGCAAGTGCCTCTTCAGAAATAAAAGTCATATAGGGTTATGTTAAATTTTCATTAGTAAAGTTTATTTGAGTATGACAGGTTTAGGAAACAAGGAAGGTATAGTTAAGAAGCGATCAGATAAACTAACCAATTTTATTAAAGGGTAGTTTATGGGTGATAGTAAGAGAGATGAATAACATGGAATAAATTAGCAAAAATTATAAGTAAATGGATTAACGGATTGTCTTGTTATGGAAGGGATACATTAAATCTCTCTCATCGTCTTCACTATGCAAATCGGGTTTGTATTTCATAAATGGAGTGTTCTGTTCTCTATCAATGAGAACAGAATAAACAAACTTTCGGAGATCAGTGAAACTGTTGCTTCTGTTTGTTAATCCAAAACGTTCTTCAAATTGACGTACTAAATTGATGAGAAAGGAACTCACATCTGTAATATTTCCCTTTGCAATTACGGTAGACGTAGAAGCTGGTGCAAAAGAGGAAAAGAATGAGAATGAGAAGTCCAAATATGACAGCAATGCGAGTTGTTAAATTGTTTGGTTCTGTCAATAAGAAAAGTGGAATTGACCATGACAGTGAATCCAAACTGGGGGAGACTGAAGAGTGACGAAGGAACTATTGAGGGCACAATAGTAGAAGCCCGTGATGTCGTCTGGGGAAGTGGCGTATTTAGCGTGGATGGTCATATTCCTGGGAACTATAAATTGGTTGCAAACCTGGAGACACTGCCAGTCTGTTGAGATATATTGAACAGATTAGACGTGTGTAGAAGGGCGCCATTTCGGTAAAAATTGAGTTGGCTGACGAGGAGTGGGTGGACGAGGATGGCACATTGGAGAACTGTGTGGCCGTTCATTGGGAATGATCTGGGACTGGGGGATCTTTCAAATGCGGAAATTTCTAGTGATGATTGGATGAGTAAAACTATAAAGAATATTAATCCTTGCAGAGGAAGTGGCAGTAATATTACGGAAAGAGAAATTGCCAGTGCATTGAATAGAAGCCTGTTGGGTGAGTTTTGTAAAAGTTATCTCATTGAAACCGTTCCCTAAATAGGAGAAATAAAAGTACATTTGTGGATGGTCTCCCCATTGATCATCCACTCAATAGTCTCTGCCTTCTCGCCAGTGAGCCACAACTTCATGTCACAATAGAATGTGCAGGATCCCTCAAGAGAAACAAAGCAGTCCTCCAATGGTGTGTCCATAATGACTTCTGCCAACTTTACCCATTACACATTAACCATAATGCGAGTACTCGTAGGAGGCCTTTCTGTCTCCGTGACTGCACTCCCATAACCCTTCTTCTCCGGAAGTGTTTTTCACGTTACGGTAGGCGATTTGATTGTCGGCAACCCCGGAGAAGAAACATCCAAATGATGGAGAGTTGGATATACGCGTAACACTTCCTGAAGGAGGATATTGATAGACCATTTCTGATACATTAGTCACCTTACTAACTTTTCACTGATTCATTTTTGTTTACATTCCAAATAATCGCTCTGTTATCGCTACCACTGCAATGAATTGAGGCCTGATTTTTATTCATCTGTATTCCGTCAACAAATATCACATCTTAAAGTCACTTATGTATTTCACCTGAAGAGTAGTACACTTTCCTGACATAACAGTCCACATATTTGCAGTCGATTGGCGTAGTCCAATCGTCCAGGTTGGCCATCAAAGTGGCTCCATTAGATATGTTCACGTTGAAGGTCTTGACACCTACTGTTAACCACATCACCCACTTTTATTGTTCGATCTATATTTCAGGTTGACTGGGCCTTTTAATGTGCTGCAGTCATTCCAGACTGTGCACCACCTTTTCTGACCGTCAGAGTTCCACACGGTTTGATATCTTCCCCCTTCAGCTTGGCAATCAATAACATCTCGTTTTCTTGATCCAACTAAAATTTTGTCTTTGAATTTGAGGGGCACGCACACAGTGGCGTAAACTGGAGAAAATATGACAATTATAACTGCTAATAACATTTATGTCAGTATATCAGATAACATTTATATGGACAAGAAAACAAATATGGAAATTAATTTAATTCTATTTAAGGCAACACTATCAAATTTCATTAAGGAGAATTCTGAACATGTTTAAAGTGAACATAAAGAGTCGATATCTTCTCATTTATCATTTTTACTAGAAGTCTGTCAATCCTTGATGATATCTACTATTTAAAGTCAAAACTGTATTTTTACAATCCCTCACGGATAAACTCTAATAGAGAAGGAAAAATGATATTATTTGATAATATTTTATCGTTATTGTGGTGTATTTCGCATTTGTTATCTTAAAATGAAGAGTCTACCTAATTAAGTCCTAATTTGTCATCTAATGAGGCTCCAATGCTCAGGACGAAGTGTCAAAGAGGACGAAATACCTGTTTATTCCAGACTCTTTTGAGTTTACCCCCTTTCTTTGGAAACCTTAGAAATCGTCGGCAAGGCCGCGACTCAACTTCTCACTGACATTTGTAGGAGAATATCCACGAAAACAAACGACAGGAGAAAAACGAGCTGACTTTTTCACCGAATCTCGGTCGCTGTGCTTAACGGAAACTGCCATTCAATAAGCAGTGTGGTGTCGTTGAACTGACCATTATGCTCTCGACTACCTTTCAACCACTTATCTTAGCTAGCATCTAACTTTGTTCTTTTAAATAATAACAATATCACACAGAATTTTTATTTTTGGCTTAAAACACTTTTCTTTCACATATCTGAGAATTTGATGAGTTAAATTTTTCTTGATAAATGCATACATTTTCAAATATTTAATTTTAATGTAATGTCATGAAAGAAAATCTTATTATTATTATTTAAAGACCAAACACGGGCAAAACCAGTTAATTATAGTTATTCCCGTGATCGCCGATCCAAACGAGGGAGATCCTTCTGAAAGGTTCAATCCTTCCCGCAAGATCGGCCTGAGACGACGATGTCCCAGGGTCTGAAATAAATCCTGGAATTAATTTTTTAAAAGAATATCAAAGAAACATGTATTAATTGTAAGGGCCCAGGACACCTTGCATGTTATGGAGGATGTCTCATAGCAAAAACCGTAACGAGCGTTAACCGTCGAGCGAACAACAATTAGGTGAAGTCAGTCGGACAAGTCTACTATCTGGGTAAAATCGAAGCCGACCTTGCAGACCTTCGCATCAGTGACCCTCGGATTATAGAACAAAATCTCTGAAGATAAAACACGTAATTTCTGGCTAAAGGTGGAGTAATTTATTCAACTACAAGACTTCTCTAGCTCTTCACGCTGGCTTCTTATTTAAAAATATTTTTATGATTGCAATCGACAAATCAAAATGGACAAATACTCCAAAGTTTAGTGACCAAATTTGTTATTCTTGTTTATATGTCAAAGTCCGGTAACGGTCGTTCTCCTCACTGCTGAACAACTTTGGCATCGTTATAACATTCTAAGCTGTCGTAGATTCAATGGAGGTTCTCAGAGTTTTCCTAATGGCAGTAACCACCTACCTATTCATCTCAGGCCTGATGTTTTCCTGGAACCTAGCTTTTCGTGCTTCAATTTAAAAATGCCGCTTGGAGCATTATCGTACCTTTGTGAAATTATTTTGCTGCAGCCAACTGAGCACAGGAAAATAATGCCTGAATAATTTCATGCTACGTCACTTGGACTTTTAAACTAGTAAAATGGCCAAAAACCTGATATGAATTATAAAATCATCGCTCCGCTACATTAACAGACGTTCCAGACATTTGAAATATTTCATAAGAGTGAACCAAAAGCTTTCAAAACCTATTAACTTTTTCAGAAGCCTTCCTCTGTGACATAGCTAGGATTGGATGAAAAGGAATACCAATGTTGGCTCTTTGTGATTCAAAAATCTTATGGATTATTGTTTTTTTCTAACCTTTATTTAATGTCAACAAACACGCAATTTGATGCTTCTAACTGAAATTATGATAACACTAATTTTGTCATAGAAAACATATATAATCTATAGTACAAAAAGGTCCCAACTTTTTTGAATTTGCATTTTGCGGCGCATTTAAATGTAGTAGACTCTGTTTATTATTGGCAGCATATAAAACTCATATAGTTTATGGTGAAGACTATCCATATTATTTACGTCCAAAAGCTTTTTTAGGAATTGGTTTTTCCAACTTTGGTATGCATTGATAGATTTTATTCGGCCTTAGGACTATTATGCATTCAGTAGATGCCCTAATATCAATATTTTTTCCTACATATAAAAAGTTGAATTTAGCACTTTCAATTTATTACCATCCATTAGCTTCTTTTGACACTCCTTAATAAGATTGATACCAAATTCCAAATAATCTTCCAAATTGTATTTGAGTTCCACAAATCTTAAAATCGTTGTCATATTCTATCTTTAGACTCTCAAAGTCTCTTATTTTTGAGGAAAAAATTAATTTTCCTTTTAAGATCAGACAAAAGAAAATATGAAGCGCTGTGAGACCGATTCGCGTTTTATCTGATTGTGATCAAGACAACTGAAGGAATAAGTGGGAAATCGCTTCGTTTCCTAAAGAAGCTTGGACGTTTAGCCACATTAAAAAGTAACGACACAAGTGAGACCCGGTGGCTTCTCCAGTTGATCTCCGTTGCTATTGTGAGAGGCAACGCAACAATGTTGGCGGGGTCCAGTTCGGATGAAAAAAATTTGTTTTATATTATTAAAATTATCCGATTATCTCATTTCGCATTTTTTCTTCGTTTTAAACAGGTTTACGACATTTAAGTTGATATTTGCTGAATTATGTTCAATTTTGATCAAAAGTTTTCAAAGGTATTCACTGGCTTGTAAATGTTACTTGTTTCATAAGCTCTGTATCATAATAAGCGTATAATAATGGTAAAAAAATTATTGTAATTTTTTAATTATTAATAAATAATTTTTTAATATTTAAAATGTTTCAGCATTTTAAATTAAACAGCTCACTGTGTTTTTGTTGTGACATTATTTTAATTAATTACTAGAAAATGCGTAGAAAATCTGCTAAAGATAAGAAAGGTCAGAAAGAACTAAGAAAAGCACTGCGGGGAGACAAGGAAAAATTATGGAAATTAGTTATTCCTGTATTAATTGTCTTTGCCGCCGTAATGATGATAATATTATCTCGGAGTTAAAAGGGCTTAATTACATTTATTTATCAATAAATAGTTTTTATTTCCCAAAATTCCTTTCTTAGAAAATCTTTTAGAATAAACTACTCAAAAAACTATGGACCGACGAGTTTGGATATCACTCCCTCTCATGTCGAAACGGAATTGGAATTTCTCACGGACATTTCCTAACTGAACCAGATCATCTGTCGATCTCTCCGAACTGCTGGATTCCACACACAATTGGAACATGCAGGGATTTTCGTAGAGGACGGCAGAAGACCCGATGGGATGACCACATTTTCATTCCAGAGGGGAAAGTGTCTGGTTTGGGACGTCACGTGTGTGAACTCCTTTTCCAATTAGAATATCAAGTTTTGTATTGAAAATCCGGGAGCCCCGTCTGAACGGGCTGAGAAGAGAAAAGCTGAAAAATACGCTGGAATTGGGAATGGCAGAGTGTTTGTCCCCCTGGCTGTTGAGACGTCAGGAATACAGGGGCCTTCTACTCGGACCCTACTCCAGCGGATTGGCTCACTAATCGAAAGGGTTACCGGCGACCCGTGTGAGCATCGGTATTTAACCGAACGAATATCTATAGCCATAGTCAGAGGCAATACTCTGGCTATCTGCCAATGACGATTTTTATCTTGTCCTTTCTTTATTAATAAAATAAAATTATAAAAAAAAACTATGTGCCAAAGTTCGGAATGATAACTTTATTAAAAAGTCAAATAAAATAAAAATTGAGTTATTTTTTCATTTTCTTACTGTCTCTTTCCTATCAGCTATCAAAAAGAAAACTGTCCATTCAAAATTATTTGAATCACTTGAAAATGATATACAGACATCCTCAAATGGATTGTAAAAAGAAATATTTCTCCTAAATCTGAAGCCATGTTCTTCCTTCTGCAAGACAGGAATATTTTCTTCCGCGAGCTTGATTTGAAATGCCCATATTGCAAAATTTCTAATAAGAAAGTCTACCATTTGACAACTCGATGCAATAGAACGCGTAAATCTGATTATAGAAGGCGACAAAACAAAATTGTTAAATGCATACACATATGCAGAAAATTTGGATTCAAACAATCACTCTATTCAAAGCATAATTACCATCGATTCCTTGATACTAATATTCCTACCGAATCAAAAATTCAATATAACAAGCTGGACATTTTCATATACGACAAAAAATTAAACCGGATATGGCTAATAGAGGTTGGAGTGACGTGGATGGATAATTTAAAAGCAGTTGAAGTTGAAAAACTTCATAAATATGATACAAAATACTTCCGATTGTTATTAACTAGAATGCGATCACCTCAAAGTATTTTAAAATATATATGAATTTGATTGGGATTAAAGACAATCTTTTGGCATTAACGTACATTCAAACGATTGCATTAAAGAAGACGTTAAAAAGAATGTTTGCCAGTGAACGCCGCTATGAAGAACTATTTTGAAGCTGGGGGCCATCGTTTCCGTGGGCGACCAAGAAATAATCTTCCGGGTACGCTGAATAGAGACCTAAAGAGGACTGATAAAGAATTGAAGAACGGGGACGATTTCGATGCACTACGGGACGTCGCCCAAGATCGCGGGAAATGGAATAAACTAATTACTCGTATTGTTTCCTGTGCTGCACAAACTTTGTCATGATCCATGGCATCGCGAAAGTGCCTATAATAATAAAAGAAATGTTCGTAGAATAAAAACATAGTTTCGAAGACGTAATGACTAAAGCATTGGTTCTCAACAAAAATTATGCAGTGTCGAACAATCATCAAAGTGGAGATAATTTAAAGAAAAGAAGACATGAAACACGAATGAGGTGACATAAAACGAATACCCTGAGGAAGGGCAAAATAATAGCAAAAGGATCATGAAAGTTGATGTCCCTGTTCGAAGAAGACCAGTAAATTGAAAATTTTAATTAATCTAACTTTTAATTTCTTGGTTTAAATACGTTTTTTTCCTTTTCTCATAAAATTATGAGAATGTCGAACTATCACAGTGAAAAACACCAATTGGGGCAGAGCTAAGCTTCCTTCTCGTCTTGGTTCTTAGAAATCTTAATAATAAAATGGTATGGTGTGTGTCTGTCTGTGTGTGCACACCAACTTCAAATTGGCAAAGTACAGATAAATTGTCAAAATCTTTTCCCCTTATAATTAGCCAATAATGGGGAACAAGCTTAAAATCATGAACTCCTCCAAGAATCTTCCACCCAAAAATCTAACATATCAAGAATATCCTCGATGATGAGGTCCTTAAAACCTTCCCCCCAAAAAAAATTAAAAAAAAAATTTTCTGCATTTTGGTTAAAATGAACAACTACGATATCCTCGACTTACATGATGAGGTCCTTAAAACCTTCCCCCCCAAAAAAAATTACAAAAAAAATTTTCTGCATTTTGGTTAAAATGAACAACTACGATGTCCTCGAGGTACTTTTGTCGAAGTGGTCGCAGTTTTTTTAGGCCTTTTAAAAAATCTAATAATTTTTGAGGTGGAATATATTATATTTTATTTAAGTCGCTCTATCAATAATTTAAAATATTATTAAATTTTTTACTAATTTATTTTCTAATTTTTTTTAATATTATGGCGAGCATGTACCTAATATTGATATAAACTGGCACTATAGGTCACATGGAAAATTCTGTTGTGGACTTATGCAACATCAAATTCCGACAGCTCCCAATAAGTAAGGAGGATGCAGTGCATTTTCTGCAAAATGTGGATATCCTTTCAAAATCACGTATATGTCCGAAGGGACATCAGATGGAATTAGTCTTGGGACCGAAGCTCAATTGGAAATGCTCAAGAGTTGGTTGTAGAGTCCAATGTTCTATTAAAAAAGGTATAATTTCTCTCAAATAATTCTAGATACCTGGTTAGAGAATTGTAGATTGCCATTTGAGGATGTCATCGCCTACATATACTTATGGAGTTACGATAGGCATAAAACAGTGGGTCTTCGGTGGTATTTGTCGAGCCACCAAACAGTGTTTTCTGCAACCAGTCGCGGATAGGAGCAGAGAAACACTGCTCAGTCTAGTAATTCGATATGTCGAGGTGGGAAGCATTATTTATAGTGACTGCTGGAAAGGTTACCATTATTTGATTAACATTTAGGGTATTCAACTGATCAATTGGTTGAAAACGGCTACACACACGAAACCGTTAACCATAAGTAAGGAAATATAATATATTCAGAAAATTCTTTGTGGATCCAACGACGGGAGTGCACACCCAGACAGTAGAACGAATGTGGGGAAGTGCAAAATGCAAGAATAAAGCTCAAAGAGGAGCTGTAAGACATCATCTGGGATCTTATTTCGCAGGTTTTTTTAGTTAGTTATTTTTTCAGAATTTATGTGGCGAAAACAAATACAGAACTATAAGGAATGTTTTGCACAGATTGTAAAAGACATAAATTCCTTCTACAGTCCTGGAATTTGGATGCCGCGTACTAAAAATGACTAAATTGGTTAAATAAATTTTTAAATAATTTTAATAACCATTTAAATTATTGATAGAGGGTTATAAATTAAATAATCTATTTTTCACTAAAAAAATTAATTAATTTTAATTATCTTCTAAAAAAACTGCGACCACTTCGACAAAAGTACCGTCCTCGACTTACATGATGAGGTCCTTAAAACCTTCCCCCCAAAAAAAATTAAAAAAAAATTTTCTGCGTTTTGGTTAAAATGAACAACTACGATGTCCTCGACTTACATGATGAGGTCCTTAAAACCTTCCCCCCAAAAAAAATTAAAAAAAATTTTCCGCATTTTGGTTTAAATGAACACTACGATGTCCTCGACTTACATGATGAGGTCCTTAAAACCTTCCCCCCAAAAAAAATTAAAAAAAAATTTTCTGCATTTTGGTTAAAATGAACAACTACGATGTCCTCGACTTACATGATGAGGTCCTTAAAACCTTCCCCCCAAAAAAAATTTAAAAAAAAATTTCTGCATTTTGGTTTAAATGAACAACTACGATGTCCTCGACTTACATGATGAGGTCCTTAAAACCTTCCCCCCAAAAAAAATTAAAAAAAACTTTTCTGCATTTTGGTTAAAATGAACAACTACGATGTCCTCGACTTACATGATGAGGTCCTTAAAACCTTCCCCCCAAAAAAAATTAAAAAAAATTTTCTGCATTTTGGTTTAAATGAACAACTACGATGTCCTTGACTTACATGATGAGGTCCTTAAAACCTTCCCCCCCAAAAAAAATTAAAAAAAAATTTTCTGCATTTTGGTTAAAATGAACAACTACGATGTCCTCGACTTACATGATGAGGTCCTTAAAACCTTCTTGCCAAAAAATCAAAAAATTATTTTCTGCATTTGATTAAAATGAACAACGTGAATGTCCTCAACATTCATGATGAGGTCCATTAAAACCTCGAGGCAAAAATCTCACGTATTAAGAATATCCTTGATAAAAACGACAGCAAGAATATTAACAATGATGAACTCCCAATTATTCGCGATAAAGAAATTCAATTCCTCCTACGATTTTCTCTTTAAAATTAAATGCATATATCATTATCGACCATGAATCAAAATTAAAGCTATTATTTTTTCAGAATGTCTAAAACATATGACCGGTACTGTATCATATTTGACTTTGACAGAATGTGCAATTACAGATTGCACGACCTTGAATAGAGTGTGCAATTAACAGATTTTGAAAAACACTTTGATAGTTGAAACCACATTAGCACAATCATTAACACAATTTACCACCAATTGACAGCGCAATCAGAAGAATTTGCGTAAAAATATTAACTATTTAGTTAAATTTTTTGTAAAGATAGAATTTATTTTCGGTATGCCTCTTTTCCTAAACTTTTTTATTATTCAAAAATAATTTTTTCAATAGATAACCGAAGGAGGGAAGACGACCTTAAGAAAAGAAGTTTTTTGTAAAGATAGAATTTATTTTCTGTATGCCTCTTTTTTCCTAATATTTTTTATTATTCAAAAATAATTTTTTAAATAGATAACCGAAGGAGGAAAAACGAAGCTGAAGAAAAAACGGTCAGCTTAAGGTAATTAATTAAATCTTTTTTGTGTGTCGCTTTTTTGGCTGCTGCTACTCTGCCTGCCGCTACTCTGCCTGCCGCATCTCCGCCTGCCCCATTTCCGCCAGTGGTTTGTCTAATCAAGGTCACTAAGCTAAATCTCCGGACTATAAAGGCTCTTAAGCATTATCTTAATTGGCTGTTAAAAAAATTAGACAGGTTGTTGTCGTGGCGGCAGAGATTTTTTTTGTTTATACTATTTTACAAATTTTTAAAGTTTTTTTTTTGTTTTTTTAATTTTTTTGTTTTTACATTATTTATTTTTATTTGTTTTTTTTATTTTTTTTTATTTTCTAAAAATTCAACCGGATTGAATTTTTAAACTCCCTAGATCCCTCTGGAATCCCGAATCATCTTTTAAAGTTAAAGATAGGCGTTCCAGTGGTTTTATTACGAAATCTTGCGCCACCTAAATTATGCAACGGAACGAGGTTAGTTATCAAAAATTTGATGGCTAACGTAATAGAGGCCACGATATTAACAGGTAAGTATAAAGGTGAGGATGTTTATATTCCACGAATTCCGATAATTTCTGATGAATTACCATTTAGATTTAAAAGGCTGCAATTTCCTTTGAGGATGAGTTTTGCAATGACAATAAACAAGGCCCAGGGACAGTCATTAAAGGTAGTTGGGTTATTTTTAGAGAGTGAGTGCTTTTCACATGGACAGCTGTATGTGGGATGCTCGAGGGTAGGCAGAAGAGAAAATTTATTCATATATGCCAAGGAAGGACGGACGACAAACATCGTTTATCAACAGGCGATAGAATAGGGTTACATTAAACCAGGTAGTTTTATACATCTACAAAACTTATAGTTGTTTGATGAAACAGGCCCTCCGCAGGAGCTAGGTCGCGGTGAGCGAAGCGAGCTGCCGAGCTAGTATTTTATAAAAACAAAAATGTAGATTTTAAATTTGTGCTAAAATCTTGAAACGCTTGACTTTGTTGTGATGTAACGTTTGTTGTACAAGACTGGCAATAAATGATAAGATGTGTATTATAAAATTTACTGAAGATAATAAATCACTTTCTTCTCCATGAATTGCCACTATATTTTCAGAAAGATTTGGAAAAAAATCTCAGTTTGTTGGGTGAATGATTTGAAGGCAAATAAAGATCGTATTTTACGATGTGATTCAAATGAATAATAATCGAATTTTTAGATTAAAATACAATGAGATCAATGAAAAAATGATGGATTGGATCATTTTTTAAGAATCTAAATAAGTTATTATTAACGATTGATCAATCCTTAAAAAGTGAAGCAATTTGCAAAAATATCCGGATATTGTTTTAAAGAAAGTAGAGGTTGGTTGACTAAATTTCAAAAACGAAATGGACTTGGTTCATTTTATGAAGAAGAATTAATAGAATTTTTCCAATAAGAAAACAATGAGGATGAGTTAATTAATCTCGAAAATGCAGAATTTAATGATCGAAAAGAAATTCAGGCAATAGATACCTTTCAAGGTTTTAGATGCTTTTAATTTCTCAAAATTACTTAAATTTATTTCTGATTATTTCCTTTCCACCTCAGACAAGACTCTGTAAGGGTGGGCCTTTCTTCCTCATCTTTGTGGGAATCGACGAACTTCTACGCTCTTTAACGTCACTATTAAGCCTATGGTACTAAAAAAACTATTATTTGACCCGTTTAATAGTCAAGGACCTTTACTAACTACGCTGCACAGTTCTAAATGTCACCTAAACTATTCACAGACTCCTGCAGCTTAGTGGAAACAATGTCTTTTCCTGTTAAACGATTGACCAAACATTTACATCAGCGCTTAATTATCCACTCTACCGTGCGACGAGTTTTTCGAATTCGGAATCTCGCTGTAGCTGGGGCCATCTAATACACACCAAAACGATGTGATGTCATGATAGATGTGATGAATTGCATCGTTCTGTTTAACCGTTTCTTCGAATCATTTAACTGCGGTGACAAAATGGGGCGAAAATATTTTTTCCATGTTGTGAAATCGCTGTTATAAGATTCCATATGCACGGACACATTTTCATACAGAATAATTATATTATCGACAGAGTTCCCGAGGTTAATTCGTAAAATCAGTAGCTTTCGAGCCCAAACAAGTTGTGATGTGGCATCCACGCTAACTTTTTGTTTACAGTTTATAATAAAAAAATAGTTATGAATGTAAAAGAGCTACAAATACATTTATTTTACATCTAGAACCACTTAACAAATTTTCACATATAATTCACAAATTCCTTTCAAGTCATTAACGTGATCTTTAAAAGTGTTCTAAATAAGAGAAATTTTCATTATTTTGAAGTGCTGTTCTCTCACTTTTCTGGATTTGAGTGGGCGTTGCATTCATTTTCCAAGATTGAGCCTTTAATCTTACGTATCTCTTCAAAATGATTGAAAATAATAATTTCCGATTTGTACTCTCAACATTTCTGCCAAACTCTCAATTTTATATTAGCCAATATTGAGGAAGTAATGACTGGAATAATAATATTGGTACTGTTTTAGAAATATATTTGAGAGTGTTTGGCCTCGATTGATAAGACATGACAAATGATTTCAATTACACGGACGTAAATGATGTCAATAATTATGATTGCTCTTCAAACCAGCGTAGTATATATTAAATGAGTTCGAAAATATTTACATCACTATGGCAGAAGCAACACTTGGAGCATTGAAGAAAAAAATTTTGGAACTTAAAATGGAAAAAGAGAACTGCATAGAAAAAGCTGATGAACTTGAATCACAAGTCACAAATTTAAAAAATACGTTGAAAGAAGTAAGTCTTTGTGTGTTTTTTTAGAAAGAAGATGAAATCTCAGATATTCTTAAAAGAGAGAAAGCTGTCAATATTGACAACGAAAATCTTGACGAGAAGTATAATCAAGTTTCAGCTCAGCTTAATGATGCATTAAAAGAATTAAGCGAGGTCATTTTTTGAATTAATTATTATTTATTAAGTAATTTAATTTTAAGTATTATTTTCTGAGAGGATAACATAGATTGTAAATATAATAAATTATATTAACAAATTGCAATTTTTGTGGAATGCAAAACAATCCAATAGCTAACCTAAAAACAAAAATCGAGACTTTAAGAAATGAAAGAGATGAATTTGAGGATAAATTTATAAAAATCCAAAAGGATTATCAATCCTTGCAAACTGAACTAGAGAGTGTATATAATAATTATGTGTTTAATTATTCCAATAATATGCCATAAATAATTAATTATAGAAAGAAAACGAGCTACAATCTCTAAACCGACATTTGAAGCTGCAGGACGATAATAACGAAGCCACAGATTCCAACTTGAAAGAAAAGACGCAGCAACTTAATCATTACATTGAAAAATTCGACGAAAGTGACCGGTATTTACCTGACCTATTAACTACCACTAACAATTAAAGCCAACGGAAAGTGCTGGAACATAAAAATGAGGCCTTGGAAGATGCTAATGATGACTTGAAAAAGAATTGAACAGAATTAAAAATGAACAGGGAGCAATGAAGGACGAATTAGACAGTGTTAGCTAAATTTTCCTTTCAACCACCACTGCTAACACTTTGCCCGCAATAAATGCGTTTTAGAATCCGCAAAGTCCTCGAAACCAAGTCCAACAACGACGAAGAGCGAATTTACCTACTGGAAAAACAATTGGCCGATATAAAATGGACAGCAGACGACAGCGACCATAAATACGACGAGGTAAAAATAACACGTAATTGATAAATAGACCAGCAGGAAGTTGATGGTCACTGAAATAGACTTGGAGAGGACAATGGCTCGTCTTGAATTGGCTGAGAGGTATTTTAGTCCGGGAACCGCTGCGTGGGCAAAGTGTAGCAGTGGTGGCGCATACGGCTAATACTGGCGATTAGGTTTTAAGAACAAACAAAAACTTGGAATTATCTTGTGATAAATTTGAAGAACAGGCAAATGAATATAAAAAGTCAGTTCATTGGAACTGATTTAGACAACTGACGATAGCTACAAACGAACATTCGAACGTCCAATACAGAATAAAAACATTGGAAGCTCACTCAAATGAGGTTAGTCTTAATCTGTCGCTGCGGTTCCCGGTGTATTAAGAGCAGTTTTATTTATATTTTTTGTAGTAAGGTTGTCCAGTTAGAAGATGAGCTAAAAGTTGTTGGAAACAATCTCAAATCACTTGAGATTAGCTCTCTTGAGGTACCGAGCTAACAATCCTTCCTTTCTTATCTCCACTAGGCCCGTGTTGCTAACTTTAATTAATTAAACTGACATATTTATTGTAGGCATATAACAAGGAAGAAGAATACGAGGCTACAATCAAGAAACTGAGAGAAGATTTGTATGAGGTAATGTGCAGCTTTGCTATGCGGCATAATTTGTCGAGTTTAATGGAATTTAAGAGCGAGACAAGGGCAGCAGAGTTCGATAGGGTGTCCAATAAGCGTCAGCAAGACATCGATAGACTAGAAGGTTGCTGTGCTACCTATTAACTGACATTCCCCGCTAACACACTCACATAGGCGACCAAATCCAATGAAGAATATTTATATTGCAACAAAAGACTGGAATCAGATCTAGAAATTACGGAAGGTCTGTTTTTCTCAATATTTGCTCAGGTAAGCTGGAAAATGCGATTAAAAAAACTGCGGAATTAGAAGAATTGATACAATCGACGATGAATGACATAAATTCCATTTAACTAATATCCATTATTATTGGTGTCTAACCATTCCCTGGATCATTTAACAACATTATCTTTATTTCACTCTAATATATTTATAGAAGAACTCATGTCCGAGAAAAGAATATACAAAGAAATAAGCGCCAATATTGATTTAGCATACGCAGAACTTGGAGGATTCTGACTGAAACTAATTTTCTAACATAACTTCTAATCTAATTTTTAACAGTTTTTTAAACCAAATTAACAATTATTTAAAATATTTTGAGAATTAGAGACAAATGAGAACAGCAAGATCAGGCGAATATGAGGCAGCATTTTTTTGCCAAATTTTTCCAAGAGACATTTTATCAGCCTGGCTTTAGAGACCAGGTCAACAGATGGTTTTTTGTTGTTAGTCAACAATTCTTGCTCACGGCAAATAACAGCTCTTATTATTTGCTTATTTTCAACAATTTGTGATAGATTACTTTGACATCGCACAATATACTCAACAATATTAGGCTCGTGGCATAATATGATCCCCCCTTGCCTTTAAGAATGGTTGCTGTGATGCAAAGTAAGCCTAATATTGAAATTGAAAATAATAATACTGATACTCCACGTGGAACTTTATCACTTCATGTGACTGTAAGCAGTCAAATACTTGGTGAAATTCAGAAATACAACATACTATGCTCAATTCCAACTGCTCTAAAGGCAAGAATTTTACGCAAAATGAATGGCTCATTTATACTCGAGTTAGATCTCATGCGGAGGCTAATAACTTTTAAATGGAGATTGATCAGCTGAAATCTTTTGGCTCGGATTGCCATCAAATACGACAAGTTACGTCCATCGGAGATCTTCTTAAAGAATATCCCATACTGGGCAAGTAATGAAGAACTGAAGAAGGATCTCTCGACGATACTCTAACCGCGATTTAAAGTGGAACGTTTCATGAAGGCTGGAAAAAACTTACCAATAGTAAAGATGACTATCCCTTTGAGAGGTGAGACAAACTCATTAATCCGAATGGGACTAAACATTGGCTTCAGAAAAGTTGACTGCAAATGGTTCCGACTTGTTATTACAAATACCAATCCTACGGGCATATAGCACGTTTTTGCAACGCAGAAGTAAGATGCTTAACTTGTGGCGGTCCTCATGATGGGAAAGAATGCCCAAATCCGAAAAAAGCACAAAACTTTGCATCAATTGTGAATCCTCAGAACACTGGGATAAATACGGAGGCTGTCTCTCAGCGAAGAATAACAAAAATACGGAATCGAATCCGCCCTCTGATTCCGGATAGTACACGGTTTCTAAGAAAGCCCAAAGTGTGACTTCCGCTTGGAAGAAACAGCAAAATGTAACTCCTTTTGGAAGAATCGTCTCTCAACAGAAGTCCTTAAAAGCAATGTATCTATTGGAACCCAAACGGGTGAACCTATGCAAAAAAACACTGAAAAAGGATTGAAAATAACGAAAAAATTTTTAACCATATCTTATTAACGAATGGAAAAGTACAATTTTTTCGGATGAATGCGTTTTTCACGTGATTCCAAACAAAACAAGAAAAATAGTTTATAGGAAAAGCGGTGAACAATTTAAGTCTAAAAATATTTCAACAACTGTAAAATTTGGAACAGGTTGATTTGGTCTGAATTTTACAGAACAAAAAATAGGGAAACTCATGGTATGGAGATGTTTTTTCTTTTAACGGGGTTGGAGAATTAGTTTTTGTTGACGGGACATTAAATTCGGCGAAATATTTCACCTTTTAGCCAACAAGCTACAGAGATCTGTTGCAAAAATGGGACTTTGCGATTTCATTTTTCAGCAGGACAATGCACCTTGTCATACTGCTAAGTTAATTATGGATTATTTCGAAAAAGAAAACATGATCTGAACCCAATTGAGCATATATGGGCTCATATGAAGGCTGAATTACGCAAAGTCGATGTAAAAAATGTCAAAGAACTAAAGCAGGAACTTCTCCATATTTGGGAAAATATTCCAAAATATTTTATTGAAAAACTCATTCTATCAGTTAAAAAACGATGCTGAGAAATTTTTACGGCAAAAGGAGAGCATACCAGATATTAATTAGGAATGGGTTAATTTTGAATCATTTTTTTTGTCACTTTTTGTCATACTCAGACTGAGACCATAGATCTGGAAGCACCAGAAGTCTCAAAATTAATTCCGGAGAAAAAACTAACGAGGGGCAGACGACCTAAAATAAAAGTCCCCCTTAAAAGGAACTTAACTTTGCGATAGACAAGTCACTTAAATCAATTGAGGCGGAAATTGTTAAATTGGGATCGAAAAATGTGATCTCTAACGAAAAAGAGCGATATTTACGGGAGATGGTGGCGCTCCTACGGGAGGCCTGCCACCAACCCGTGTGAAAGGCTCTCTTGTGGTCATCCTCATGAACGCCAGATCAATATGGAGACGGCGTTCCGAGCTAATCCGGCTCGTGATTTTCCATTGGCCGGATATCTTAGTAGTAAACGAGTCAAAATTAAAACATAGAATGATATTTACCTTGGATGGCTATACTTCATATGGTGTCCCGTAGAGAAATGGGGATCTCTTACTTTCCTTCCGGTCTTAACGGGGGATTATAATTAACTGGCTTACCCTGGTCCGTTGGTCAATAAAGTATTTTTTAAGTATCTCTTTCGATATCGACAGAGAAAAATCTCGGTTCTCTTAGCCAAATATGCCGTATTAAAAAAACGATTTTTTGCGCTTAGTGTACACTCGCTATTCCCTCTTACACTTGACTCCTTCTCTTCTGACTTTCCAGTCAAATTGGCATCAAAGTCAGAGTACCTTCATCGTCAGACTCGTCTTTACTCGACTTGTTTTAGCCGTCGCTTTGTTTTTAACAATAAATCATTTAATTGATGTAGTACAAGTGTTAGTAAAACAAATCCTCCTCCATTTCCTCTACGTTATCAGGTAATGAACGGAGGAAATTGATAGCTAAACAAAGGTCCTTTAATTGGTCCCCGAATAATTTAGTGGGAGGGACACGACTGAGGGAGACATTCTAGAATATTATTAAAGCATACAATTGGGAGTTCTTTCAGAACAGTGGGAACATCACAGTGAAGAGGGAAAGTGGATTCTAAAATGAGAACAAACATGACTGGTATTTCTCGAAATTCCTTGGAATAAAGAAAAATGCAACATTTGCTAAACGAGTGATTCGAGTGCAGTGTTGGGCCGACGTGAACACAATCAAGAAGGACGGCTCACTGCTTGCTTTTTGGGCCATTTCAACCATTTTCTGCCCATCTCCATCCCCGGAGTAGCACATGGCATAGATCGGAGAGGAATGTGAGCTATGACGTCGAAAGTACTATGAATGTGTTCTAAATGAGAAGGGACAGTAAAACCTTGAAGAGTGATGATTCCGCTCGTGCCATAAAGCGTAATGAGCTTGTGGACTGTCTGGGGCCAGGTTGTGGTGTGTTGAGGGAGAAGGGAAGGAGGGAGTGGGGAATACATCAGAATGTCCCTCAGGTCTGTAAGTGTGGTCTCATCAATGACATTTCTCAGCAATGTTTGAACAGACAAATCAGGACAGTCAGTCCATATTCCAGCTAGACTGAAGGTCAGTTCATTTAAATGCTCCTTTTTCTCATCGAGGTATTTCCTCCGGGACCTCACTATTGAATACTCGTCCTGAATCAGTCGAGCACGTCCGAGGAGTTGCTCAATCATACAGTCCTCGTCCTCATTAAAGTTTGCCACGATCGACTCGGCCTCTTTCTACGCATAAGACTAGTCCAATACAAATATTTGTAGAGACTCCAATCCAAGTTCTAACAGACGGCGTGCAATTGTCTCTTCCTGACCATCCAAGCCCACTTTTTTCGTCAGTTCTCTATCCAACGCTGCCAGACGCTCAGTGGGACTGTCCCGGAGGTCGATAATAGGAGACAAGGATGTGGACACATGGTGGTCAAAGGACGTGACGACCAAACTAAAGTCAGGGTGGACGACAATTGGGTCTGTCTCGATGAAGACAGTGGGATAAGGGGAGGATTCAAAGTCTTTAGTGATGAGATGTGGGCATTCTCCATCAATGTCAGTAACGACAAGGCGGCTCCCTTGAACGTGGTTGGATAAAACTACCATTCTTTATCGCCTCCCTAACTCTATCTTTCCTATCTCTCAAAGAGACGACCGACTCGTCGATGTAGTCGGAGATCTTATTTTGGGGGTCCACAAACAAGGCCCACTCGCTTTGATCGTTGAGGATGTGGGCGAGAGTGAAGAGTGCATAATTTTGTATTGCATGTGGAGACCTGAACTTGTATTGAATGTGATATTGCTGCTCTCGGTCGAAAAGTATTTCGTCCAGTCGCCAATATTCCTTGTGCACATGTCCACTCAACAAGGCGTCCAAGTGGCTGTTGTTGTATTTGAGGGTTTCATCCATTTCAAGATTCCACTCAAAAATTTGGTTGAGAATGTCAAATATTTTTTTCTCGAAAACCTGTCGGTCTGATTCTGTCATCTCCCCACAACATCTGAACATAGCCGCACAGTACAGCACGTGGCCTCAAGTCAGTTAAATGTCCTCACCAATAAAATTGTTATTGTCGAGTTGTGCCTTCCATTGAATAGTAAAAAGATCAAGATTGGTCAGCAAGTTGGCAAGTCGTGTCAGTTTAAGTTCTTGTTCCTGGAGAAAGTAGTGAGGCTTACTTTAATCTGCTCGCAAATTTTGGTGAGTTGTTGTTGTATGTCCACCAACTCGTCTTGGAGTGATTCCTCCTTGTATAGTTGATCTCTAAACTGTGGGTGGAAATTGTAGACGTCTTTGGGAGTCGAAGAGTGTTTAAAACTGGCGTAGCTATACACCCCATGAATCCACATGGACAAGGACACTGCTGCTCTGCTTACATTCCCCACTGCTTCGGGAGCAAAACGTGGGTTCTCAGTGAATTTACGGAGGTGGGTGAGGAGAGAAGTGTCGACTGCATCTTTGTCGTAGAATTCCATCTTTTCGAAAAATCGATTAGACAAAAACAGTCTTTTCGCGTCCTCCCAACATGGCCTTTGTTTGAACATGCGACAAATGCAAGAGGCTATGGAAACAACTGTCGGAGGAGGGCGGAAGTAGCTCCTCATTTCTTCAAAGTCATAAATACTCAGGTTCTTGTACATTTGAACTGCCAGTTGGCACAAACGAGTGGCCTACAATGAGTACAACCAAATGACTGAGGCAAGTTGAATATCGGGTAATTTGACCATGTTGAGTTGCTGGTTGGTAAGTTTAATTTTTGGGGGTTTGTTCTTTTTTTCAGCTGGCCGAGACTTTACTTGCTCACACTTCTGGGCAATGACATTTCTTTGCCTATTTAGTTGCTCGATTTGTTCAGTTCGGGCCTGTTTGGTTCTGTGTAGTGAATCGACAGTGGTAAGAATTTGACGAATCCGGGAGTTGTGGCACTCCTTCAATAGAGTCCTCAATATACGTGTAACTTTCCCAAATAATTCCACAATGACTTGACAGTCCGGACAAACTGGGTCACCCACTCCACACGTGTTCTCCCCCAACTTCCCATAGACAGCACTACTTCACACACACGACCAATATTACTCTTCCACAAATCAGAATATACCAATATTGACTCCTATTTATGTTATCAAATACACTTTACCGAACAGTCAACAAGACACTGGTTTACCAGGCAATACAAATAGTCCCCCGACAGTCGAGGAATGTTCAATTCACCCCTCCACTTGACTATCCGCTCACATTCCACCTGTATAGTCAATTCTATACTGTCCTCAAGCACACATTCTCCCCTCTTTTTGTAATTTGGCAAACACATTTGGAGTAACACGTTTGGGGGTATAATGCAGTCAGTCGAGTAGGAGATAACAACCAGGGGACTCTTGTGTGCCTGGCCATTAGTGACAAGTGCTCACCAGTACACAAAAAAATTGTTCAAAGCAGGAGAGAAGAGTATCATCAATGTATATTTGTGGTTTGTAGTATTTTTTATTGAATGCAATGTCGTACAGTTTTCGGATGTGTTGCCTGAATTGAGTACTGTCCACAAAGGCTGGAGGACACCAAAATGAATTTCCTCCAATCCTCCTACCACCGATTTTGGAACCATGGGGGAGCACATGGCCCAATCGAAGAGTCAGTAATTGGAAATATTCGCTCGCACTCAAATACCGAGCTTTGTCAACTTGGGACAGGAAATCGAGGATAGTCCACATATGGTGGAGTTTGTCCTTGCACACAGTGACTAATTTTTCTGCGAGAGGGGGGACATTGGAGATGGTGGTAGTACGGGAGATGACCTGCTTGACTATTTGAGTAAGATGTTCTTGTTCGTGCAGATTAAAAACGACAAAATGTCTGAAATAAGCACTGAGGGGGAGGGTGGCAGTGACAACCTGGATAGTCACCAAATTAATACTTGTTTGGGTCGATTGAGGTCATCAACTTTGTAATTCTACAATCAGTCTCCCAATCAACCTGAACAAATGCAGTCTTACCACATCCACGTGGTCCAGTCACTACAACCGACCCACAGAGGCGAGTCATCAGCCATCCCAATCGAGAACTCTACCACTCACAATGCAGATTACAAGGCCAGTCTCCACGTAGTCACCTCTTTTTCGTCTATAAGTCAGGTTGATCTGAGGAATGTCCTCAATTCCGTGATCGTGGAAGACTTTCCTAACGAGTGGCTCACCATCAATCAGCATTCCTAAACATGCCCAAAAAAGTGCCAATATAAAGCCCGAATGAGTGTTGAATGCCTGCAAAGTAATGGGCAGTATTTGGAAGAAAGAGTTGATTAGATTGTAGCACATGCATTCAGTGGTGCCTTCATCAAAAACTGTGTCTACTTGCCGAGTAGTGATGAGAAGGCAAATAGAGGATAATACATTCACCAGTTGACTTCCCCACGAGTACTCACTTCCATATTCACACACAAATTTATTCCATTTTTTGGAAATTAAACTCTCCACGAAATCCTCGTCCGCACTCAAATGCACGACTGAACACGAGTTCAAGAACCTGGCAGAGAAATTCTGCAGTGACTGAGTTTCCAATATTAATTTAGAATCTGCAATATATCATCCATATACTAGTATTAGTCATATTTTTGATATAATCCTGATATATTTCCTCCCCCTTGCCACCTGTAATGAGAAACCACGTCCTATGCGCTTTGCTGGCCTATGACCTTAGTCTAAGTACGTACATTGACTAGTCTCATCTGACTCCCACTGCAGTCATAGTCCACTCTACTGTAGTCCCTTCTATATCTCGTAAAAAACTGATCACTTAAAGTCACACCAACCTCACTGTGGACTATCGAGTCCCCACAGGCCTCTACCAGTCGAATATTCTAGTTGTTATAATTGGATGGATACTGAGCATTCCTCTTTGTTGAATGCCTCCACCACTGATCGAACCGACAGTGTTTTCCCACTGCACGAAGGGCCTGTTATTATAATTTGGTGCCCATTTTGGAGTGTGAGATACAATTTGGACAACTTTATTGTTAGTTTATGAATATACTTTTGCCTTGAGGGAGGTCCCTATTCGAATGTGTTTTCTCCTGAGAGCACTTTCCATGCATTCCAATAACTTTGGAGGTATTAACATTCCCATTGCCACTGGAAAATATTCACTTAAGCAATCTCCGAAATGTCTGTCCCCCAATGATTGTATTTTATAAAGGGAGAGGACCACAGTCAACTCCTCCACGTTTTTTTCAGACCAGCCAAGTGACCGTAATTCAAATCCATAAATTACTTTATAGTTATAAACATTACTTATGTTTTTATTTTTATTTATTGGGTCTTCATTTTTGTATTTTCTTATTTCTATTGCGATATTTCTAACGTGGGAAACCACCTCCCGTAGATTTTTAAAACTCTATTAAAAGCACGAATTGTATTTGTGTGATGTGGTACCAAAATGCCGACATTTTCCATAAAGTGACACAACCTGGCAGCAACGAAAGCAGAGTATTCAAATGACAGGGAGGCCAAACAAGTCTCACAGTACAGTCTAAGGTCGACGGAACGGTTGGGGACAGATCTAAAACATTCCTCGCCGTATATATAGTTCTGTACTCTGATAGCTAAGGGGAGAATTTTGGTTTGTGATGTAATGAAGACTGTGTAGTTGTGGTGGCTGAGTTGTTGGGTGTAGTCGAGTTCTAGACTAGTGAGCGATGGTTAACCATTGTGGAAGAAATGTGCCATTTTGTTATGAGTGATGTGGAGAGAGTCATATTGGTGTATCTAGCATATATATAAGTGAGGAACCTCCTCAAGGAATGAGTAAGGACGGATTGTAATAGGAATACGACTTTTAAGAATTTGTTGAAGGAGGTTTGTGTGGCACTCAGTGAATATAAACACTTTCCCAGTGAGTAAACAGCCTCTCCAACAATTGGTTAAGTATTGTGGAGAACTGGTAGCATTGAATACAAAATATTCCCTTCCAATAAACTAGAGAAATAAGGACAAGTACTACACTCAAGGCAGTCCTGACATGTTCTTCTTCTCCGACTGTGATTGGTTGGTAGTGATAGAGAGAGGATAATAACTGGTGGGAGGGGAGGAGACTGTAATTGAGACTATCCATGTCCACATAGTCGAATGAGTAAGGGAAGCGAAATCCAAATGAAGAAAATAATAATTGTCCATCTACAGTGATTGGCCATAAACTACCCTCAGTGTACACATATTTAGGCTGTCGATACCACTCATAGACATCCCCAAGAGACAAATCTCGGAAATAAATTCGTTGTTGAATCAAATGAGCGAGTCGGTAGTAAAATGAGGTGATTCGACTGCCTGTGCAACAGTGGAGTAATATAGTCTGCAAATCCTTAATCTCCCCACTCATTTCGCTAGCAGTGTCGATATGTGCACAAATACGAGCATTGAGTGCTACAAACCACCCTTGTAGTAAACACTCGTCCAGGATTTGCAAGATTTGGGTGTATTTGGTCTCCACAAATTCTGCAAATTGGTCCTTCGGTAATTGGTGGACACGTGCGAGGAGAAGGGCACTGATGTGGCGGAGGTCAGTCATGAGTAAAGATGTGACAGAATTCGCCTTTCTTACGTCCCTTTCCACCACAGTTTGTATCTTCTGAGCAACCTCTGTCACCACTTTTGGTGGGTCAGTCCAGGCCACGTTCAATCCAATTATTTCTCCGTGAAAGCTCTCCACACTTTCCATGCACATTCCATTCCTTGTTTGACATATTTCCCGCGTTAGTTTTCTTTCCTCTCCTATTCTCCACAACACGTGTTTGAAGGCGGGAAATAATTTGAGGAAACATAACTCAAAGTAGAGAATGTCATTGCCTTCGAGCAGTTCAATCAACTCGCTGTCCTCCAAAAAGTAGAATTGAGGACACCCATCCCGAATTTCCCGCAATTTTATTTCTACTTTATCGCGGGAAATATTCTAGATTATTTACAGTCGGTTAACCAAATCGATAATTTTATTCAACTTTTCCCGCCACTCAACAAACTTGTGTTGATTATCCATTAACGACTCCGTCTGCACTTGCTCTTTGATTGTCTCCAGATGTTCCTGTCAGTCACGTATTGACTTTACTTGGGCAATTCGAAGAAACTGAATCATGTCCGTGTCGTGGAGAGTGATTTGATCAGCCACCAAGCAGACAGTGTATATCTACCAGGATCACATTATACTAACCTTCTCATTGACATGTCTCCACTTCTCCACCACTTCTCTTAGTGTCTCCAACTCTCCTGGAATACTCAGTGCGTGCTAAAGTGAGGAATTGGGAGTACATTTATTGAGGCTGATAATTCAGCTGCATTGCGCAGTACCACCACTCTCCATTCCTCTCCACCCACACTCACCACTCGCATTCCCAGGGAAGCACAAAGTTGTTCACAATTCGGCACTAATTCTCCAGTCTTCACTGGAAATAATAAACACAATTTGCTGTCGATCAGCTCCCATTGTTCTCTCACACTTTCGTCCTTTATTTCAATCATTCTGTCCTTTAGGACTTGATAGATTGCCATCGTCGACTCATCCAGTGTCTCCTTTATCAGAAATGGACTCCACATTTTAGAGAGTTGAGATAAGAACTGTTCGATGTCTTCTTTAGTCACTTCAGACTTGTCATTTAATTCCCTAATAATCTGCTGACTGCTACAATAGGAAATACTCTGCTTATATTCTCCAGTGGGTCCTTCACTGATTCCACTAAACATATTTCAGGTGCTTCTTCCACTTCTTTCAACTCGGGCATTTCAGTCATGCAATCAGACTACAAAAATCATATGACAGTACCACTAATGTTTTATAAAAAGAGAGGCAGTCGTTGTAGGCAAATGTGAGGTCAATGGCCATGTTATTGTGGCGGAATATAATTTTTCCGTCCAATTCTATGATTCTTTGATCAACCCATTTAAATAAATTGCACCATTCCTAAATTACAGCAATAAACTAACGTGGCTGTCCAGATTGTTTTGTAGTTCTCGAAATGACTCCAAAATAGGAGAGAATGCAGTCTCCCAGGCATTAGGAGTGAATTCTGGAAAACAAGACTTGTGAAAACTATAAGTAGAATACATTACTTATTACAAATGCTGGCAAAGGTCATCAATCAACTGTCCATTTGTGGTTGTCTTGTGAAGCAATGGGGGAGAAATGTTGAAAATATCTCTGATTGCATTAGTTATACTCTCCAGGACGTGGTGGTCGAGAGTAAAGGAAGTACTAACATTCATAAGAATAGTCGGAGAGTAAAGAGACATATCATTCAATAACTGGAATAGTCCCCAGACCAGAAATTGGTTGAGTAAAATATTCATTTTTGCCACTTGTCTACCAGTTAGGATTTTCAAATGTTTCTTAAATTTTTCCAAAAGTTCCGATTTGAGTCTAAAATGAGTGAAATGACTAGACTTGTTGAGATGAGTAAATCTAGCACTAATAGACATATTGGAAAGTGTTTTAAATAGATGATTTGGAGTAACAAATGTAGTGGGTAGAACAGTCTGAGTGTGATGTGCAAATTGGAGAATATGTTGGACAATAAAAGAGTGATGTCGCAGGGTAAGTGCACTCGAAATAACACTCATTCCACTCACATTTGCTTTCCACCTTCCACTAGTTCAATAAACCTACTTTTTTAGAATTTTCCATATGAGAAAAGTCTTGAAGAATTTGATTTGTGAAATAATATTAAATCGGGTAAGTTCAGTCCGCCACTGGGATAGACTGGTGAATTGGGTAACTCCTTCTTTGTCGACTTGGAGGACACCAAAGTAGCCGATAATAAACTGATTGTGTGCCAACTAAAAATATTAAAACAAATTACCGTGTCTGATTCCACCAAATCATAGTAATTGGACACATTCCTCAAATAAATCCAGTCAAATTCACGTTTATGTGCACAATTAGCAAAGTACTCCACTGCCTCTTCTCCACTCAGTCGGTGTCCTTTTTTCTACAATTATTTCTATTTTTTACTTTTTTGATGAGTCCCCTTTTCTTCAACAGCCTGTCCGCCCATTCCCCCAGGTTGTATTCCTCCTCTTTCAAATGAAGGGTCTAAGTTTTATTTTTTGCATTTTACTTGTTTTTCTGAGATAACTGACGCCAGTGCGTCTCTCAATGAGCTGAATGTCACTTCGGGGAAGACTGGGGTCACCGCCAACTGTGTTTATGTCACCACCCACTTACTTTTACTCTCGTAGAATAAAGATCTTTTGACTTGGTCATTCAATCAGTGACTTTGGTTGCCTGGAAACAATATTATTCAATCAGTAATAATTATTTCACTCCATCGAATGTGTCCATAAAGTCAGAGGCGGGAAAATTTTCTTCATTTTCTTATGTGATTCACAATCAATCATGTAATGACGTCATAGGAAAATCAGCTAAAACATTAATTAATATTAGTATATTAATGTTCTAATGATTATAAATTAATGGGAATTATTTTATTAATTAATAAATATTTTTAAATCTAATAAAAAGTGAATATTTTCCACGTGTTTTCTTTTTAAGTTTTGTTATGTGAGTATCTTCCTTTAATTAATTATTTTTGATATTTTTATTAAACAATATATTCTAGAGAATATTGCTTTCAGAATGTCACGAATATTATCAGATTTATCTTTTGAATCTCTTAAAGATTCAATTTCCAACAAAACACTCAATTTCATCAAAAAAATGAATTATCAAAAAATGACAAAAATCCAGGCAGAGTCCATTCCTTACCTTCTCAATGGAAAGTATTTATAATAAAATAACCCACTAAGCGACCTAATGGCGTCTGCAAAGACAGGAAGCGGGAAAACATTAGCCTTCCTAATCCCAGTGGTCGAAAACCTAACAAAACTCCAATTCAAGCCCCGAAATGGTAAAATAACGTGATTCAAGCCAAAGGAACGGGTTGTGTCATCATTTCCCCCACAAGAGAGTTATCCATTCAAACTTTCAAAGTCCTAAGTGAACTGGTCACTGATAATAACCTCACATGTGCCCTCGTTATTGGAGGAACTAACCGAATGGAAGAGAAGAAGAAACTGGCTTCTGGAGCCAACATTGTTGTGGCCACGCCTGGTCGACTTTTGGACCATTTGGAGGTTTTTTGATGACATTTTTTGTATATTTGTAGCATTCGAATGACTTTATTGTGAAGAATCTGCAATGTCTGGTAATTGACGAGGCTGATCGTATTCTTGAAATTGGTTTTGAACAAGAAATTAAAAAAATTGTCGCTCTTCTTCCAAGTGAGTATTTGTTGTGTAGTTTTTTTGTTTTTTGTGTGTTTATTCTCATTAGAGAAAAGACAAACGATGTTGTTCTCGGCTACAATGAACGCAAAAACCGAAGACCTTGCCAAAATATCTTTGAATGACTCTCCGCGTTATGTGGGAGTGGATGACGGAGAAGTGGAGGCGACGGTGTCTTCACTCCAGCAAGTATTGAGTTGCCTTATTCAGGGATATGTCATAATTTCTTCAGAAAAGAAATTTTTACTTCTCCTTACTTTTCTTAAGAAAAATCGAAACAAAAAAGTGATGGTTTTTATGTCCTCTTGTATGGCGGTTAAGTTCTATGCAGAACTTTTAAATTACATCGATCTGGCAGTCCTGGCTATTCATGTTGGGAATATTGTCTGTATTTGACAGGGGAAGCAAAAACAGACGAAAAGAACAAAAACATTTTTTCAGTTTGGAGAGGCTTCGAAGGGGATTTTGCTTTGTACTGATGTTGCTGCTCGTGGACTGGATATTCCAGCAGTTGATTGGGTCATTCAGTACGACCCGCCGGATGATCCAAGTGTTGATTATCAGTTGATTATGGACAGGATTACATTCATCGGGCGGGGAGGACTGCACGTGGTGAGGCAGGGATTGGTCAGGCACTTCTTGTGCTTAGACCTGATGAAGTTTCATTTATCCACTATCTACGTGAGGCACGTGTAAAGTTGGAGGAATTTGAATTTGCGGACAGTAAGTTGGTAAAAATACAGGATCAGGTAGTATGTGTGTTGATTGTAGTTGGAACGGTTGGTGGAAACGAATCATTATTTGCACATGTCTGCCAGGGAGGCATACAAGTCGTGTGTCAGGTCGTATGTGTCTCACAGTCTGAGAAATGTTTTTAATATTGATAAGTTGGATTTGCAACAAGTGGCCCAGTCGTTTTGTTTTAATAATCCGCCATATATTGATTTGGGTTTTGTTATGTTTTTATTTGTAGATGTTCCCGTGTCCATTAAAAGTCGTCCCAAACATATGAAGGTCGCCAAAAAAGCTAAAATTTACAAGAAAGTTAAGCCTACTAAAAAATTCGTACATTCCTAACACATTTTGAAATCAATTTTTTATTTTGTTAAAATTTTTATCACTGAAAAGTATGCTAATGTCACCTTTTCACTTTGATTCGAAGCGATTTGAATACAGGGGCTCATATCGTGAACTGACACGTCGAGCCACTTATATAAAAATTCCCGACAACCTATCCGAGCACCAGTATCTGGTCGAGGGAGTTTCTCTGGGTATATTCAAAGATAATTCCCTGGCTATCCGCCAATGATTTCTTTATTTCGAATTAAAATTAAATGAATAAAAGTAAATAATCGAATTAGTCTTGTGTTCATAAAAAATACTATCAGACCGTAAATGTACATTTAAGGCAGAATCTAAATATTACCTCTTTATTATAATTACAATTTACTGATTTTTTTCTTAATTACGAATTTATTTATTGTTGATTGATGTTCAACTGTTCCCTGGAGTCGTCTCTCGGATTGCTAAATATCATAAAATAAACTTTATCTAATTATTATTTTTATTAATCCCATCAAATAATTGAGTTTAAAAGTGGATTCCGCATGTCGCAAAAAGTTTCCTTTTTTTGAAAGATGTTTAAAGAATTTGTGTTGGTATGTGATATCATTCAATAATGTAATCAAAATTGGAAATAAAAGACAATCAAATTAATCTAATTTATCGATTGTTGTCAAGAGATTCTAAGAATCATTTTTACTTGATTGACCGAAAAATAAAATTTCGATGCTGCTCGATTTCGCATTCAAGGGACTTTTTATATCGGTCTGATGTTTCTAAGCTTAATAACAAATCTTAGTCACCGCAAGCAAAATCTTAGTCACCTACGAGCCTTTGGTTTTGCTGTGAGCTAGTTGTTGTAGTCTGTGTTTTCCTACTTTCCTTGATCACATTACCAATGAAAAATCTTTATTATTCAAAAACCTTTTAGAAAAAAATGAGTTGCGGTCAGCGACATAAGAACGCTGTCAAATAGGAGCTGGGCATACCAAAATTTCCCCACCTCCCTTTGGATACGAAAATCTGTAATGAAGAATTTGGAGGTGTATGTTGATCGACACAAACAATTCTTTCCCTGTCTTCGTTTGAATTAGTTAGTTCTGACTTTTGTTTGTGTCCGGTTGCCACTATGACGTGTAGCTTGTGGGCGAATAAATAAATTTGTGACAATCAAAATATTTTATTTCGACGTTGACAGGAGGTCAAAAAAATAACCAGTTGTTCATGTATCCACAAACCTTCAAGCTTAAACAACATACCCTGTACTATAAAAACCGAAAACTAAAAACGGATTCTGGATCGGGTTATTTTCATATCAGTCTTGGTGCATACTTTCAATGTGATCACTCTAAAATTTTGTATTTCATTACAAAAACTTATCTCGTCATTCCAACGAAAAGTATTAAAGAAAAAAAAGAAATGATCATTTTTAAGAAAAATATTGCGTCGTGGATCACGCCATTGTCAATATCCGCACAAAACAAACTGGAAATCGTACAGAACCAGTGCTTACGGATTTTACTGAAACGTGATAAAATGACGCCTACTTCGGAATTGAGAAATACACTCAACGTCAAAAAATTAATGGACCATCTTACAGAAAGATAGCACATCTTCCTAACGATGGCAAGATCTACCGAAGGTCCCCTTGAAGAGGAGTAACTCGCCTATGGAAAATGTGTTAGGAAATTTGAAAAAAACCATCCCCCTTTTGGACGTTGATTAAGAATTAGAGACAAGGAAGAGATAAAAGGAGACGCACTGACACCGGGATCACTTAATTAGACAATTACTATTCCTCTTTTCTGTGTTCCCGGGGTTAAATAATAATAGTAAAGAAAAATACTGTTTGGCCACTCCTCGGCTTTTTACAAGACCAAAATCTAATAACCCCTTTTCCAAACGACATAAAAAAAACTAAAACTGAATAAAATTATTGAAAAAAGAAAATCAATTAAATTTTTTTGTTACTTTTTATACGACATACCCCTAAACTTTGGAGAATGCCGAGCTCTCTTGATAAATGGGCCACAGAGGTTCCACAAACACATCAAAGAAGTAATAAATGCCAGAGAAAACCTATAAATATGAAACAACCGGCATACCAAGTAATTGCATAAGAAAAATGATCATTTTTAAAGAAAAATACAGTTTGCCCACCCCTCGGCTCTTCACAAGAACCAAAATCTAAGAACATAAACAAAAATAAAGTAACTCTCAGATATATCGAATAAAATTGGCAGCGTGCCCGAGTACTTTGAAAGAACGTCGACGTCCTTAAAAGAAAGAGATCCATTTTCGCAATTCTGGAAAGACAAAGTTGGAAGCTAAAATGTAATAAATATTTAAACTTTTTCAGACTTTCTAAGTCTTGCAAAAATTGTACAGTTCCCTTCAACCTATAATAAAATTTATTAAAAAATTAATTAAATTAATTTCTTAAATAATTTTTTTTATTTTGAGAATAAATTCTTAAAATTATATTAACTTTGTTGTACGACAAATCATTACGAGCTGCATTCGAAACCCAACCTCTGTTGATAAGCACAATATTTCTAAAATAAAACCCAAAAATACCCCGAATCGTCATTTAACTCAAACGGAGTAACCAAAAGTGAGCCAATTCGACAATTTTCTTGATAATTGTGATCAACAACAAGATGACTATAATATCAATCTAATCCAACAACCGAGGATGAATGTAAACCTCCTTTTCATTGAGGAATTTACCATTCAGTCTGTAGTGAGTATACTCTTGTTCGGGAATGTCAACACTATTTTTGAATTAGGACATTTACGGCAGTTTGAGGTCAATCGGAGGGGAATTTATTTTATTTTCCAAGTCGTCGATTAGTTTTAATTTCCATTTTAGACGGCGAAGTTGCCAGAATCCTAGATTTGTAAAAAATATTGGTGGGAACTAAAAATAGTGAAAATATCTTAAAAATACCAATAAAATTGCTCCTTTCAAACCAACTCCTCTAAAATAAGTACCAAAGTCCATTTTATGTTAAAAATAGGTCAAAATTGCTCACAACAATCTAAATAATATGTTTTATTATTTTTAAAGAATTTAATTTTAGTTAAAATATAATTAATCAGTCTTATATAGTTTTGCAGATATTCTGGTCGATCATATATGAGTAAGGAGAGGAAAGGATTATAGATTAGTTTCCATAGATCTTAAATCAAGGAAAAGGGCAGTGAAATTAAACAAGGAAAGAGATGGTTCTGGGAAACTTTGGTGTTCCGGGAATTTGGTTATAAATTACCCTGAGTTGTACCAAGGATAAATCAAATGGCTCAAAATTTATTTGTAGTCATTGCATCCTTCATCGCCATGCTTTAGTGTTGAAAAATATTTCATTTTAATTTGGTCAAGTTTCGGAAGATACTTAAAGATAATTATTTATGTTAAAAAGATATCTCGTATATTCAAAATATTGTGCGATGAATCATTACATTGATACTTTGTCATAATCAAGATGGTTGTCAATTGGAAGGGTATTCCAACGTTCGTTTGAATTGCGCAAAGAGCTTGTGTGTTCAAAAATTAAAATTTTCCAATTTAGAAGAAAATCTTTGGCTACAACAAATTGCATATTTGGTTTCCATTTACGCGAAACTTTTTAATTTATGAAAAGCATACATCTCAAAATATCTACACTATTACCTTTCCCAACAACGTATTTATACGAGTCAGAGTTTTCAATATACAGTCAACCCTTTATTTATTGCCACCAACCGGACCGACCAAAATAATGGCAAAAAAGGAAGGTGGTAAAATCAATAATATTTTTCTTTTTAACTTTACATCTATATTTATCAACCATAAATTGAATTCTTTTGAAATCACCTCCTTCGTCTCAAATCACTCTACGCTTTATTCTTGCAGAAGAGCAGCTAACATATTCACACTACGCTCCTGTCCGTGCTATATCCTATCAAACCTCCGCGAAATAATCGGCCGAGTCGATCCTTAAAATTGAATTAGACGATATGAGCTATCAAAAGGAAATGAGATAAGTCAAACATAAGATAACCAGTCAAAAGATCAGGACAAATCAACAAAAGTCACCGAATTGGATGCAGGGGTGTATAAAAGAGCCCTACGCGTGTGTGAAAAAGAAGGGATGGCAAGCAGATCACAGCCTACAACTCCAAACAGCCAGAATACATTCAACCCTCCGATGACCAGTCTGGCGAGTGGCACCTCCCCCAAATAAGACGTGGGGACATTCGCGAATAATAAAAGGGTCTTCCCCCTCCCCCGGGTAGGACGGGAGGGAGTAGTGGGGATAACTTCGAACAAGCAATTCAAGACAGTCGAGTTCCCCCCGGTCGACCTGTGCCATCAGATCAGCCTGGAATATGACTGCCATGTACTGCATATCATTCAGACTAAAGTCGGCCGGGTTGGACACAAGGTGGAGATTGGCCGACTGAGCACTCTTTGGAAGGAAATGTGGCTTGATGGGGACTGAGGTAGCATTATATTGACAATGTCGTGGATGCCTGGGATGACCACAACGGGTAGCACTCTCTGTGGGGTCACCATTTATTTATACACATATTTGCCACAAACACTCGTCCAATATTTCCACCGCCTTATGAGCCTTACAGTCTGCTAACAAATCAGCACTCAGAGTGTTCCCGGCTATCACCACAGCCTGGATATGTCTGCAAAATGACTGCCGTGTCTCCTCCCCTCCAATCAGCCCCCCCAATACTCCAAAAACACTCTCCAGTGACCCACTCAGTCCACTCTCCCCAATTCCCAAGTCCGAAATGAACAAAATAGACCTAACCAATCCAAATGGGCAGTCACTTGTCAGCCTCCATCAACTGGAATTGGAGGGGGGAGGTCTTGAAAGGAGGAGTGATGTACTGGTAGTCCTCCACGTCTAATATCCCAGGGGTGGACGACCCTTCCTTCCCCCGTACGGCAATGCATACGCCTGTAGGGAGACTGTCAGGGGTGATGCCCCTCAGCACAATTCGCTGGTCGTGGTCTTCCAGGATGAGTCGATTGCTCTCCTTGTAGACACAGCCCAACACCACGCACTCCTCGTCGGGGATTACACTGCACAGATTCCGGACGGGTAGAGGGGCATATATGGCTGTCAGTCATATTGTGGAATACGTGCTCGAATGTATCTCACTTTTGCTTCTCTCAGTCGTATGGAACAAAATTTGTAGTATTGGTTGTCGTACGTCCTCGATTTGATCCTGAATCGCTCACCATTGTCCGTAAACGTGACCATCACCAACTAGTTTATTTATTTTATTAAATGAAAAAATCAATTTGTTAATTATAAATTTCAAATTGAGACTTCCGGTTCCTTGGGCAGTAAGGCAATCAGCTTCGTTCAGGAGATCGGGTCCCGCATGTCTGCTATCACAGGCGACGCCCGCGAATCGAGATGGTTTTTCGAGAGGATATCCCTTGCGATAGTACGCTCTAATAAAAATCCTATAATAAAAAAAGTAAGCAATTGGGTGGCTAAGGGAATTGTCGAGGGCCTGAGGGTCAGCTTAACGATGCGCGCTGCGTATTGAGTGGCAGTTTCCGCGGAGCACAGCAACCGAGATTCGCTGGAACAGCCAGCTCGTCTCCCTCCGGTCGTTTGTTTTTGTGGAGATTTTTCTACCAATGGCGGTGAGGAGTTGAGTCGCAGCCTTTCCGACGATTCCAGAGGTTTCGAAGGCGAGGGGGGCAAACTCAAAAGCGTCCGAAATACACCGGTATTTCGTCATCTTTGTCTCTTCAGCCAGCGCACTGGCGGAACCCGGGTTTGCGACAGTCCTGGGAAGCATTGTCGCCGAAAAAGAGTCGACACACGTGGCATCCCAAACCAGGGACTTGCCTTCCCTAAAAGGAAAGGTCGTCATCCCGTCGGGACGCTTGCCGTCGCTCCGGGAAAGGCCGACTGGCTCTAGGGTGGAAGGGAAACCAGCCGACTCTAGAGCCCTCCTCACAACGTCATTCAGATGAGTGTGACGGGGAATTCTCCCGGCACTCTTCTTACACGACAAGGCGTGCAAGCCGTTTGACGAAATTGAGGACCCGCACCGGCAAGGGTGGGGCTGGCAGATGTCCAAACCCAATCGTAAGCTGATCCCAATCCGCAAGGATTCGTCGTCCAGTAGTAACCCCGTACTAGGAGTGGGGAGAGCTTTGAGCCAGTCACCCGTGTGCGGCTGACAGGCGCAGTTAAGGGTGGCCAGCTGGAGTTGGTCCGACTTGGAGCGAAGTTTTCGTAATGTGTTCAAGCAGAGAATTTCGTCCCAGCCCCTTTGAACTGAAGGGATCGTGGGAAAATCAAGGTCGAGTGAGCACCACGTACGGCATGCAGATGAGAATTCCGAGAGCTCATTAAGTTCGAGAGAGGGAAGTAGAACTGAGCAAACGGAATTCCTGGAAGCCGACATGGATGAGAGATAGCAGGGTAGGGCCAGGTCCGCACAAGGGCGGATCCCGATCCCCCCGAAGCGAGTTGGTAAACTGGCACGGGTAAAACCGTCACCAGTGAACCTCAAATTGAGGTGGAATGTTAGCGATTGGTGGACAAGATTATCGATTCTGGATAATGAGTCTGTGGCAGCGAAACACGGGGAGGAACGGAGAATATAGGTCAGTCTGGGGACGAAAAGAAAGTTCTTCAACAAGAAAAACGCAAGATGCGAGCCAAGCCCACGGATCCGATCAGTGAGTAGTTTAATTTCGTCCCATTTAGACGATAAGGCATTTTCTATGCCAACAGCGGAAATTGGAGAGCCCAAGATAACTAGATCGCTGGTGGGCGTTAGCCTTAACCCAACGATCAGGCTGCTGAGAGAGGAGAATGTGTTGCGGAGAGCGGCGGGGGCAAGAGAAATGTTTACGAGTTCGCATTTTTCGCCGTTAAGAGATAGTCCGATCTTGGAGAAACCGGAAGTGATTCTCTTAACGTCTTCCATAACGACCTCTGTAGGTCCACCAATCGTCACGTCGTCCAGGTACCAGAAGTTAACAGTGGAAGAAAGGTTCCGTGCAATGTGGTCAACAGAGAGGGCAAACAGCAATGGGCCCAGTGGGTCACCCTGCTGAATGCCGCATTCTGACATGATGATCTGATCATGGATCAGAAGGCAGCTTGGGGCAGAGTATGCCAGCTTTACAATTGGGAAGAGAACGGGGCAACGTGCCGAGACCACTTCGAGCAGATGGTCCCGGCGGACGCAGTTGAATGCGTTGCTGACGTCCAGCTTCACGATGAACTTGCAGTCTTCTGGCTTTGACTGGACAAGTTGGCGAGTGCCGTGCGCGAGAATTTCGCAGGCACCTTGGACGCCGACACCGTACTGGAAAGGGAGAAACTCCAGACTCAGGGGGGGAACCACCCTGCGGGACATTATCTTGGCCGAGAGTCTCCTGAAAACGTTACCGACCGCAATGGGCCTCACGCCACCATCGGCTTTCGACAGGGCAATGAGGCCAGCAGAGAAAAGAAGATCTCTGGCGACGGTTGGAATCTCGCCCGAGACAATGTGCGAACAAAGACGAGTGACAGAAGATAGCAGGTCTTTTCCGGATTCGTGGGTCAATGGGCTCAGGAGATCGCGTAGGTGGATGGGCTTTACACCGTCTATCCCGCCGCTGCTACTGGGCGCAAAAGACCCGAGAGCGGCCGAAACCTCAGACGAGGTTATCGGGTTGGACGGAGCCGAAACTAACGTCGGTGTTGCACGGAGGTCGGTGGGAGCTTGGGGGTGTTTGCTGCGGAGTTGATTCAGGACAGCATCACACCGAGGAGCCACAGAGGAGTTGGATGAAATTGCGCGCACTGCTCCAGAGATATCGCCCTGGAGGAGTTTGCTTCGGACTGCCCGGGAAAAGCGCAATTCTGCGAGACCGGGCCGTTTTGAGGGTGCCTCCTTACAAGGGGGCGTAAGAGAGACAGACAGCCAATCAGAGTTGAACTCTGAGTGGACGTAAGATGTACAACGGTCCTTAATCCGCTGGGCAGAAGAAACGTGATTAGCAGCGCATGAGCGCATGGGAGAAGAATTGAGGCAAACGGGAAAGAAAGAGAACAGCTTGAACCAAGGGTCAGGAGCGCTGGAAGCCAGCGCCTGGTCGATCAAGGCTGCGAGGGACTTGGCCACAGTGGGTCTGGCCGATTTTGGAATCCTTACTGGGATGAATGATTCGCTTCGGAAAGCAGATAAGGATTTGAGGAATTGAGAAGGGGTAAAATGGCTCCCGGGAATTGGGGATATTAAATTCAAAAATATTTTAAGTTTATGATAATTATAATATTACCACTACTAAATATATTTTTAGTAAATTACAATTAAAAAACACTTCTAGTTAATCACAAAATATATTTATAAAATTTTATTTTAGGCAATGTACATTTTCAGATCAATTAAAAATATGGAGATGCCTCCTACCCACTCTCCTGGTCAGTCCCCGGCCAAGTTCGCTGAATTGGCTTAATTGAGTGACAAGTTTGTGCAAACATACACTTTGCATGGAAAAATAATAGTCATTAATCAGCACATTCTTTTTTACCAATTGACATCCGACAGCTTGTCTCTGCTCACTCAGTCTGAATGGTGTGCCTCACCATACAGGACTGGCAAATTCATCACAGCAATATGGCTACCCAGGAGTTGGTCATTGCCTTGAAAGGACACGGCTGCCACTTTGAAGGGAGGAAAGGGCGTGTGGACGGGACAATGGGACGTGGATAGAAGGAAAGACAGGCAGGGAAATCAGTAAATATACTTGTGTGGATTGGTGACCGAATTGTGAGGGCAGTCTGTCACATTTTATAAACCGCGGACAGATGAGGGGACGGTCATCCACTCGTCTCTCCCTCGTCATCGTCTTATTCACAACAGGAGAGGACTTTCTTGTGGTTACACGTGAGGAAATGTTCGGTTTGGATGTCCCGGAGTGTGTCCCTCGAGTACTTGAACTGCATCCACGTGTCCAAAATCACGACGTTTGTGGTCCTCGACTCACTGTCTATGGAATATATGACGGGACTGAGGGAGATTCTCACGTATACACATTCCACTCCATCAAGGCATCGGGGATCTGTTGCTGACGGGGTTGCATATTTTGCACGAGGACGAGATATTGAAGGGCATAAACCAAATGAATGAATGTGGGAAAGTCCAACTGTAGAATATACCAAGAGCACCCTTTTTCGTGGGTGTGTCACTCAATGAGGGCGAGTAGTGTATAATCAGACTGGTGGTGGCCACACGACAGGGATGTGTGGTGGTCGACACACGCAGGCAGTCTACTCCCACTCCACCCTCAGTGTCATTCCTGTGGGTGACGTGATAGACATGCACAAACTCCGCAGTAATAAACGGCAGTTGAGCATGGTCAAGTCCCTCAGAGAAACCCTCAAGCGTTGTCGGACAGACACTCCCCAGACAAACTCTCGCTAGACCCAGGACAAGTGGGTGATGTTGTGTACTTCGCGGAGGAGGGGTTGCCTAGTAATGGGAAGGTGGAAGGTGGGTATCCGACATTGTGGGTGGGGGAAAGATGTACATATACCAGTCGAGGGAGTGTTTTCGTCAAGACCATTCAGTTGTCTCACTTATTGTAGACATATCTGTGGGGGACAGTTTGTGTGCGCGGAGGAACAGATTCGAGTTGTGTTGTACATTCAGATATTTAATATCTCCAACCTCCAAGTGGTCGTCAAGAAGAGGTTGAATGAGAGGATTGTGAGTGCACGGTCCGTACAGTGGTTAGTCGTGGTGGGACTGGGAGGGCGAGTAGCATATATTCAACTCCCCACAGGCTAATGGACTGTCACTGAATTAGGCCAGTCAATGTATTGTTGTGTTTAATATTCTCAATATATAGGCACTCCAAATGTAGACTAACAAATAGGCATGTTCGGAATAGTGGTTAATCAATAAAATACGAGTTTTATAGACAACTATGCTCAGTCATTAACACGCAGTTAGTTTGTGTTTTAATCCAAGATTTGCATATTTGGTGACCCCCCTTCATTGGCTGCCGGACTGTACCACATCAACGACATTGAAATGGCACGTGCATTCCTGATTTATAAACCCGTCTTACGTTGGAAGTATGTTTTACTCTCACGATTGGAGTTGTTTAAGCGGAGCCTGGCAAATGGGTTATCTTTTCACCACCAATGTCACAATGCAAATGAGACCAGTCTTTGATTGTTTTTTATACAGGTCTAACAAACCACATAGTAGATTAAGGTAGTACGATCATTGTTTATATAGAACATGTCGAGCACAAAAGACCCCCTCTACCACAACTAAAGCGAAGCATAGCCAAAGTGTTGATGGAGACTGACCCACAATTCCTAAGCAACTAATCACATGGCTGGACAAAATTGTGTGCCAACTGAAGGCCACGAACATCACATTTACAGCCCATTCGTACAATTATGAACAAGGATTCCACTTTCCGGCCAATTTCATGGCCTCGGTGGGTCGGACAAGTCCCCTGATGATCCTGCCAGCGATTCCGTGGATAGAAATGAATGTGTGTGGGGAACGTGTGTTGAGCACTGTGCTGTTGGACGACGGAGATGGTCTCCAAGTGGGTCAAGTACATCAATTGAATATTATTATTTTTTGATTTGACATAAAAATACAATTCAAGACGATTGATAAAGACAAATTTTTTTAATTTATGGAAAGCATACATCTCAAAATATCCAGATGTCTCTGAAAGACCTTTCCCAACGACTTACTTATACAAGTCAGAATTTTCAATATGCAGTCAATTCTTTATTTATTGCCACCAACGGGACCAACCAAAATAGTGGCAAAAAAGGAAGGTGGTAAAATCAATAATATTTTTCTTTTTAACTTCATATCTATATTTATTAACCATAAATTGAATTCTTTTGAAATCATCACAAAGTTTGGTTGTATGAATATATAGAATAATTAAATTTATTGAATTTTCTGGTTTTTTGAATTTACAGAATTTCAATTTTTCTGTAAAAAAGGAGAGTGGCAAATCATAGAGGTGGCAAATTAGAGAGGTTTCACTGCAATCAATACAAGATAAACTCAATGCTGATATGAGAATACAGTTGTCAACAATAACTTCTAACATTACACAACCATGCTATTTTCACAATAAAATTCTATTTGGTTATAATTATTATGTTTGAAAATCTGCCAGACGCACAAATGCAGCTGTGGGGGAACTGTTGACGAGTACGGTTTGCATCCCCTCGCTTGCCGGCGGAGTGCCGGTCGTGCTCCCCGTCACAGTGAACTCAACTCGATCATACAGAGAGCCCTCGCTTCAGCTGGCGTCCCGTCAGTTCTTGGACCTGTTGGACTGGATAGAGGGGATGGCAAACGCCCAGACGGCATGTCCACCTTCCCATACGAGCAGGGGAAATCCCTTATTTGGGATTCTACCTGTTCAAACATGTTCTCGCTGGGAAATCTCGCTCTGTCCGCCGCCAATCCTGGGCACGCTTCGAGGCAGGCCGAGGAGCGAAAGATTCTCAAGTACGGCCACCTCTCCAACTCGCTGTTCTTTACTCCAATCGCCGTGGAGTCCTCCGGGATCTTCGGCCCCAAACACTCCGCTTCCTTCGCTCGCTCGGTCGACGGATTTCAAGGACAAGCCACGATCCAAGAGAGTATTCTTGGCTCCTGGAACGTCTGTCGATTGCTGTGATCCGAGGGAACGGCTTCGCCATTCGCGAGGCTGGCCGGGTGTCGCGTGAGGCCATTAATTAGCTTAGCTATCTTTTTACTTTTAGAAATCACATTATTAATAAAAAAATATTATGTTTTATCGAAGTAAAAGTGCCATTCCGAATAACAAACCCGACATATTTGTCGACGACTAATTAAGCAAATATCGAATTATTCAATTTCAAAAATTCAATATTTCTAAATTTGGAATTTTTAAAAAACCAAAAAAAATTCTAATAATAAATCTAATATAAGAAATTACAAAAATCTATATAAATTTAATAGATTATTGGCAAGTCGTTGTGGTCATGACCGTGTTTCCCACTTTGACTGTCTTGGTGTGACAATTTTGTCCTTAAATTTACAAAAAAACACAAACCTCCGTGAAAAGACCCAAACATATCATCATGATTAAAAAAACCACTATTTCCGAACACATCTCCGTCAAAAAATGACTCAAACATGTCATTGAACGAATAAAAGTTTTTACGGAAGTTTGTATCTGGCATTTGTGGTTCAGTGTGTCCATGCAAGTCGTAGAGTCTTCTCTTTTCAGTATTTGAAAGAACTTCGTAGGCTTCGGTTATTTTTGAAAATTCTGCCTCTGCTTCTTTTTTGTCACCTTTAACTCGGTCAGGGTGTTTGTCCATTGCTAATTTACGGTAGGCAGATTTTATTTCTTTCGTAGTTGCAGTTCTACTTACTCCCAGGCTCTTATAGTAATCTTCTTTGCTTTGGATAGAGAATAATAAAAAAGGAAACAACACCAACATAATGTTATACGTATTTATTTTATTTATATAATTTAAATAAAATAATTAATTACTAATTTAAAATTAAATTTTATTTAAGATAATTAACTTTTTTTAATTTTAGTGAATTCGTATTAAAATTGGTATCAATATACCTCCAGTTTGATATTTACTGGAAACACCGTTGACATTTGAATTCTTATTGTTTTCAAAATACATATTTATTAATATAATTAATATATTTAAATATACATAATAAATACATTTAATTGGTGTGAAAGTATGCCTTTAAGTGAAGACGCTCTTCTTCAACAATGGAAAGAATATAAAGAGAAATATGGAAAAATATTTATTATTATTTATTTAGGCTTTGAGTTCGAGGATGACGAATTACGTTTTTCAATATTCACAGAAACTCTCAACAATATCGAAGAACACAACGCAAAGTATGAAAGAGGGGAAACCACGTTTATGATGGGCGTGAACCATTTTTCCCATTTGGTTTTATTTCTATTTTTAATTAAAGCGTTCTTCTGAAGTTCCTAGGGGGTTTATTCCAAGGGAGAAATAATTTTTTGGAATCGGTTAATATCTCTAATGGACGTGGTTTTTAATAATTTTTCTTTTGTTTTAATAATGTTTTTAAATATCGACAAAAATGATTTTTTTAATATCGGCAAAATTTTAAATAAAGAACAGTATTGCCTAAAAGTAGCCGAATCATTCTTATACTGCCTTCATCAACAATATTCATAACCAAGTTGAGTAGTTTGTTTCGATCAATACAATCGGAAGCAATGCTGAGCTCAATTCTCAGGATATGGATCACAACTTTCTACTTTTAACATATCGCAACAAACCAACGATAGATCCACATTGCATCAGTAGTGAATCTTCCGGGTACAAAACCAGTTTGCGCAAAAAATTGCAACCTGATAAATAAAAAAGAGCTAATAACATAACAAAATTCTTCGTCAAATTAAACAAAATAAAGAAGCTATTGATTCGATTGTCCGTGAAATTGAATTTTTGCAAGCGGAAAGTAAATGCACAAAACTGTACGGTTAATAAATTGAAGTATCAAAAAGGAAAATAACCATTCCTGAAGTAGGGCATTCTGTTCTAAATAACAGATAAAAAGCGGATCGTATTGCTAGTCATTTTGAAAACTAACTCCAAGTAAAAGCAACTAAAATTCAACCATTTATCGATAAAGAACTCCGTGAAAACATAAGATTACATAAGAGAAGGGCATCAACCCGTTCCGTCGCCTAAACAACAATCGGGCACCGGGATACAACGAAGTCCCAGCTGAACTTCAGAAATATTCACTTTTGATGATAATAATCGAAATTTTCAACAGCTGTTTTCCTCATCATTGTTTGTTCCCATTGGGCGAACGATTATTAATCCCTATCCAAAAGCCAGGAAGACAGAGTAGTGACTTGAAAAACCTGAGGCCGATAGTTCTGCTGACTATAACTATCCAATACTTCAAGCAATATCTGTCTCTGAGAACCTAATGGTTTTTTAGTTAATTAATGGTTTTTTAGTTAATTTTTTCATTCTAATAATTTTATAATTTTATAAATGTCATTTTTCCTCGGTCCCAGAAACGACCAGCGAGATAAGTTTTACTTTATTTATATAACAAAAATTTAAATTTTAGAAATTAAATATTTCTAAAAAATACTCACACAGGCATTGATCCGACTTTCCGTCAATGATATTTCTCATTTACAAACACTACAGCCACCATATGAGAAGAGGAAAGAAGTTTGGGATCTAATTATCGAGAATTATTATTATTTGCACTATCATAGGAACATATTCTAAAAAAACTAATTAAGTTCTTACATATGCCACACATGGATTTCTCGAGGCAGGCCACGGACAACAATACCACTAATCTTAAATAACGACCTTAAGCATGTCGGATTACTACTAGAAAATATAGACAATTTATAAATCTCAAAAAGAGCGTGGAGGTGTCTAACATACAAAATCTTACGAGGTGTGCCACAGACGATGAGAAGATTGTAACTTTCTTTCTTGTTGCGGATGTGCAATTAATAATAATATGCCAGACATGAAACTGCTGTCTTGATAATATTTTTTTCAGGATGCGACGTTGCGTGCAATAGTCCTGAAAGTATTAAGGACGTCTATTTTCAGTGTCTTTTAATGCGTTGAAAATTTTTTAAAATAACTGTAAATAGTGTTGTTCATTTCGAAACATCAATTTGTGGTCTTTGTAATAAGATATCATTTCCCAGTTTGGCCAGTTGATACTGATAAAAAGTTTTAACCGTTTTCTGTGAGAAACGTCGAGAGATTTTAGTTCAGACTCAAATTCCCCAAAGTTCCTTCGTTTGCCTATCGGCTAATTGTTTCACTCAGTTTTTTTCATGTTCACTTTCAATAACCATTTTTCCAATTCATGGGGAGCAATGTTCAGGTGTCTCTAAGTGTCGACTTATCAAGATTTGAAATAAATATTTAGTTAATAATTTTTTAATAAAGTAAATTATGTTAATTAAAAATAATAATACACTTTGATTGTTGTGTTTACGTGTCTGTTTACGTTGTCCTAATGTCTCGGATTTATGTTGGAAATTTACCAAGCAATACACGTGAACGTGACATTGACCATTTTTTCCGTAATTCTGGATCAATTGTGCATGTCAATTTAAAGACCGGATATGCCTTTGTTGAATTTAAAAGAAGCCGCGACGCAGAAAAGGCAATTCAAAGACTCAACGGAAAGGAAATTCTCGGCAAAAGACTCCGTTTGGACTATGCTCGTTCTACAAGACAAAACTATCAACGGTAAGATAAATCTTGTCATTCCCAGCCCTCCTGTCAAACGGACGTCCCACAGACTAATTGTGAACAATCTCTCCAGTGGTGTGAGTTGGCAGGTGATAATTGTGCTGCAGCGTAGAATAGGAATTATAGTCTTAATTAGTATTTTATTATTCGTACTATGTATAAGGATTTGAGGGAACTCATGAGTAACGTGGCCAGTGTCTCCTTTGTCGATGCTCACAGACCCGTCGTAAATTCAGGGTCGGCTCATAGTTGATGTTAGTTCAACAGAATTGTGGAATTTTGGTCACAAGCTGACTTGAAGGCAGCAAAAGATAAGTTTAATGGATATGATTTGAACGGGAGAAAACTTGAATTGATAGAGGATGTCATAAATCTGTATTTTTGAATGAAATGATGAGAAATAGTAATTCTCCCTCACGTGAGGCTTCAAAAAGAAAAAATTCGTCCCCGTTAGACGTTTCTGGTTCGAAAGTTGAGAATTCGGGAGAGAATAATGTCACGTTGATAAATTCTGTCGATGATTTGGAGAAAATTAGTGCATCTGAAACCGAATCTGAGTCAGAGCACGTTCCTGATGTCAGAAACATCTGCGATTAATCTTTAATTCCTTATTTTGGTTTTTTGAATAATTTTTTCTCAATATTTTATTGCTAGATTTGCGTAAAGTCGTTTATTAGAATTATAATTGCGTGATCGATTGTTAGTTTTTGGGTTTGTTGAAATAAAAATAATGAATAAAAAATTGATATTTTTAAGGAATTTTGTTAATGGTAGACTGATCGAGAATTCAATTTGGAATACTAGTTTATTAGCAAGTTTTTACACAAGTAAGAAAAGAGTAAATAACTTTGTAGACACTAAAAAAATATCAAAAAGCAGTACACTCGACCTTCGAAAATTGGCTTTTTATTTCTTTCAGAAAATGTTTGAGAATTTATTAGCTAATCGCTGGCGCGAAACGCCATCATTTTCTTGTTTATAATTAACAGTTTCAGTTTTTACTTTTAAAGGAAGCCGAGTATAGCATTCACAGGAGTATAGTCTTCATAGTTAAATTATTATTTGTTTAATTCGTATTAAAAATTAAATTGTGGCCAATTTCCGAGAGTCAAATGTATTGTATGTTTTCGTACCACTCGAGAATATTATTTATGTGATAAAGTTTTTCCAGGAATTCTAGACCCTGGCTTCATTTCTTGTCATTATACTTATAACTTATCCAAATTTGATGTTAAATTCCCTAAATCTAAATGGTAAAAATAATTTTCTTTTTAAACAACTATACTGTTAACTCATTATGCTTCTCCTTCGTGTTACATTAAAATATACTCATACAGTCAACCCTCTCTATAGTGAACAAAATGTGCACTTCAAAACATCATGTTCACTATTGTCTAAAGTGAATAAAAAAATACATCAAGGAATCAAAATAACAATAAATAATATTAAAGTACAATTACTAAAGATTTTTATTATGTAATCGGTGATTTTTTGAGAATGATTAGTTTGATAATTTCTTAAAATTTTTTGTATTTCGTATACTTTTCCTCTTTGTTTATAATTATTTTCAAGAAACCATAATTCAAGCGCCTTTGCATATTCACTAGCCTCATATAGTGTCGGAACATACATTTTTCATCTTCCTCTTCAACTTAATCTTGCTGTTTTAGTTTTCTCGCGAAGTTCGGTATAAAGTTTTCGTCGTCAATTTGATCATTTTCATGAATCAAACAATTTTCACCATCTATTTCTTCTATTTCTGTCAGGTTCTGTATTAACGCATTTTCAAATGCTTTCTTGAAACAATTTGTAATTGTCCATTCCGATACTTCTAACCAAGCTTGATTTATGAATATCAAGACATTCAATAAAGTGAATTTCTTCAACTTTTCAGTAATTTTTTCGTGATCTACATTACCATCATTAGTATAAAATTCAATCAAGTGTGCACATAGGAGTTGTCTATACCTGTCCTTGAATGATTTTATTATTCCTTAATAAAGAGGTTGTAACTTCAATGTTGTATTTGGAGTGAAAAAAGTTCGATGTTACTGAAATCTAAATCATGTGCATGTACAGTAGCATTATCGAGTAAAACTTCTTTTAAAACAGCGTGGATTTTTGGCTTTTCAATAACAAATGGGTCAAGTCTTTATTATTTTTAGAATACATTAAATAACTCTAAAAATCTATGGCTCTAAAAATCTAAGGTAATGTTTATTTTATTATCATTTTTTGACATAATTTATATACTTTGTTTTAATTTCCCAATTTGCTATAGGACATAAACTATGTATTATGGACCTAAGTTATAAATACTAACTCTGTTTTTTTAAGTCTTCTCTCGCTCTATTAAAAATGTGTTAAGAAACCATGTTACAAAGTGTTATTTAAAACAGTTAAATATATTATTTTTTGAATTATTCAATGTATCCTATTTCAGCTTTAAGCCATTCTTTCGCATTTTCTTTCTCAAACTTAATTCTTTCAGAGTCCCAACCACGTTCTGTGGCCATCAAATTAACAACTTTATCCACTGCCTCATAAGCAGCTTGTCTATCCAAGAATGCTGCCCGAGTCCGACGTGCTATAATGTCTACTGCTCTCTCTGCCATTTCGTATCGACAGGCGTAAATCACCTCAGCTTCAATATAAGGTAAAGAAGGATGGAGTTGAGAATTTTTCTCATTAGAAAGTTCTAAAACTTTTTTAAAATTGACCCCATATACTGCTACCAATCGATCTTCTATATCGTTCTATAAATAATTAAAATAATGCCATGAATAAAATTTAATGACGTATTTATTCCACAAATAAACATTCGATTTCTGACCTTAGTATCAATCATGTCAGATATATTCAAATTTGTTCCAATTAGAGGAATTTGTCGAGTTTTACAGAGATTTGATGATTTAAAATCACCGACTTGAACAACTCGGTCAATTGTTTCTTCTGCCATTTGTCTAAATGTAGTAAACTTTCCGCCTACAAAAAATTATACTAATAAATAACCTGCAATCGTCACCAAATTCCGTTCGTCAACTTCAATCACGTGATTTCTAGCCAATGCGGCTGTGTTGGTTGTCGTGTTGTCATAAACTAGTGGTCTAAATCCAGACCAAGCAGAAATGACATTTTTACGCTCAACTTGTAATTTTTTTACAACAGAAAAGTACTTGGAATACTGGGATCAAAAAATTCACGAAGTTCATCAATAATAAAATCAATATCTTTGTCGGGGACACCGGGAGAATCGGTCAACTCTCTCGGAGAATCTGTGGTCCCTGCGATTACAAATCCTTCCCAAGGAAGACAGAACAACAAACGACCATCACTCGTGTCTGATTTTAAAATTCCGATTTGATTTGATCTGAAATATTAGGAATGAATAAACATATATTTTTTGGGCAAAGTTAGATGAACTCCCATACTTGGACAGCACAGAGGCTTTATTGGTTCCGAGTCTTTAGTGACTGCATTCTTACTCATGTTCCTTATTCCATCAGAATATGGCCCACATGCATTAATAATGACTTTGGCTTTAATGGAAAATTCATTTCCTGTTTAAATATGTTTTTATATTTGCCTGTCAAGTTGTCTCTGCAACGAACTCCACAAGCCATTCCCTCACTATTCACCAATATCTCTACAACAGAAATATAATTGGCGATTGTGGCTCCAAAATTCGTGTATGCTGTAAGGGCAAGAGAAAGAGTAGTTCGAGAATCGTTGTGGGAACCGTCAAAGTAAACTATGCCGCCCTTAAGTCCCTCTTTTTTGATGGAAGGACATAAATCTGAACAACGAGTTTTCCCCACCATATAGCTTGGACTTATGATCTTGTCTCCTGACATAAAATCATATAATTTGATTCCAAAAAACATATATGGGAGCTTCCACCAACTATGAAATAAAATAAACGTGTTACTAACGAATAGACAGGAAGCATGATTGGCATAGGAGAAACAAGATGAGGTGCAACATTGAACAAATGGATTCTTTCTTTTAGTGCTTCATTGCACATTTTATACTTAGAAATAAAAAAATATACTTTACTTTCTCATAATCGAGGTTTTTAAATGCTTGTTCTAAATATCTAACTCCGCCGTGAAGTAATTTTGTGCTTTTACTGCTCGTTCCGCTGGAAAAATCAAAGCGTTCAACTAAAGCAGTTCGAAGACCTACAAAAATTAAAAAAAATGGCCCGAACCTCTGCTGGAAGCGTCAAGCGCACATCCACAGCCTGTGACACCCCCACCAATTATAAGCACATCAAAATTTTCGTTTTTTAATTTTTCAATGTTGTCGGAACGAGCAATTTGCTTAGATTCAGTGTTGATTTGTAATAAATCGAGGATCTTTTTTTTCTTTAATCCCAAACCATATAATCCAATTCCAGATATGAGAGTGAATGACGCAATATAGTAACGTTTCATTTATTTAAATGGATAATTACAAATAAATAACTTTTGGGTAATGAGTTGTATAAAGTATTTATTTTTATTAAAAAAAATTAAAGAATAAACCTTTAAATTTAAGTAAAAACTATAAATATAGTACAATTTCAGACATAAGAGTGAATAAAGCACTATAGTAACGTTTTAAAAGATAAAGAAAAAATAAACAAAAATAACCGCAAAAATCTTATAGAATTCAAATTGTAATATTGGATAATAAATTTTAGAATTGGAGTTATAGGAATTTATACTCTTTATCCAAAATAACTCCCAATTTTTGTAAGTTTTTTAATAAATAAACAAGTTGATAATAATATACATTTAAGATAGAAATCAAAAAATAAAAAATTATTTTATGTTTCTACCCGGCCACATATTAGTAGTTAGCCACATATTAAGACTGAGCAGTCTAACTTCGCCAAATATCGCAATGGAAAGCTATTTTGTCTGATCTGAAGAAGTATTCCGTGGAAGTCCCAGAGCCACTCTACCTACCGCATTAAACGAAGACTTAGCAAAAATAAACAAAAATTGCAAAATGAAGATAATCTCGATGCACTACGAACATTAGAAAACAACAGGAGGCAAATGGAAACGCATGTGTCAAAGGATGCCAATTTTGGCACATGGATAGCTTAATCAGTTTATGGTTTTCTGTCAGTAAAAATAAATGTTTTTACTGATAATACTAATGACATCGCTCGTCTCGGATACATGTGGCACGAATGTAACATCCTATACGAGATTATTCCCTCTACGAAATTGAAACATTGTCATTTGGATTTTTTCCGTCGCACCTGTTGGCTTATAAATTCCAAATCAATAAAACCAAACTTGAAGAAACATCTTTTATATGAAAATTCGTTGTACAAAAGCATAGGCTTAACAAAAGCATTGTATAACTTGGCACGTAAGGCTGTTCCATCCTTGCGGCTTTATAGCCATGTGATCCGTAAATCGTCAAGTGCGTCAGTCGACAGCATTTTTTTCCTCACATTGTCCTTGCTATCTCCTAAATGTGTTCCAACTTTTTTTAGCTTTGCAATTCTTTGTTTGTCCTGTTTGCCTTCTGGTTGATTGTTAAATACTGTTTTTTCCATATTCACTTTCAAAAACCATTTTTCCAATCCATGTTCAGCAGTTTTGCATGTTTTTTAATAAAATTGAGAATGAACAGGTGTCGACTTATCAAGAGAAAAAGTCTAGTTTGTCGCCATATATAATTTCAGTTATTGACTCAGTTTTCACTAGTTTTCTCAGATCTCTTAATGCCCTTTCAAGTTTATAAAAAATAATTAACAATTATTTAATGTTTTTTTTAATTTTATTTATTTAAAAAGGTAATAGATTTTCACCTATATCGATGTGTTATTGTTATTAATTCTTCTAAAAAGTATTTCTTTACAACTATGGTTTATTAACATAATCTTAACAGATAATTCTAAAAATAATATTTTTATTATCAGACCTTAAAAATTCTATAAAAACAATTTAAGAAATTTTATTTACCTAATGAATGCTATCAATTAATGATTTGTGATAATGATTAATTCTCATATTTATTAATTTTTCAATTATGTGTATTTAGGAATGACGGAATTAAAGCACGATAATGGAAAATTATTAAATCAGTCACTTGCAATTCCAATCAATGGTTTTGACACAAAATATATCAAAATTGTATGTGGCTGTTTGTCGAAATCAGGATATTTGGTCTTATGTTCTACTTCTGGCTTGATACTTATTTATTCTCGTCAAAGTTTGTTTACTCTCAGTTCTGTGTTTTATGGACACACGTCCTGTATCATCGAAATAGGGACGGGCTGGAATGGCTTATCTGATGATTGCTTTCTATCTTTTTCAAATGATTCCGAACTTATAGCATGGTCCTTAAAAGTACAATCAGTAACGTGTCTCTGCAGGTCATTTCAAAATATAAAACATACGGCATTTTCATTCGTAAATAAGAAACAACTTTCTTTGGAAAACGACGAAAGTCTCGTGATTTGCCATGGTTTGTATTCTTTCGTCTTAATAATGAATTATTCTACTCTTACACCCTTGCACATTCTTCCTGTGGAAGATTCGATTACAGCACTCAAAACTTCGAGTTATTTTATTCACAAATCTTCTGTAATAATAGCAACAGTCACATCGAGTTCCCTTTGGTGGTGGACTATCTATGACTTGAGTAAAAAGCCTTTGGAATGTTCTTTTGTTTTAGAAAACTTGAATGAAAATTTTATGATAAATTTCCTTTATCAAGGATCAAAGATTTATATTTTAATTTGCTTTTGCCATTTTGTTCAAGTCAGAGATTATTTTTGTGGAAAATTAGTTTTTCAATTCGATACCAGATTAGAGGATTTTCAATTGATTAATACAAAAATAAACAATAATTTAGATTTGTTCATTTTCTACGATGACGGGGTTGTTTTACAATTTTTCTTGGACGTTGAAAACGAACAATATTTACACAAAAAGTCGATACAGTTTTCAGGGAAATATATCCATTCCAGTTTTAATTTGTGCTATTTAAATGATTCTGAATTATATTTGGGTGATTTCTGCGAATTTGAGATTACTGAAACTGTTAAAGTTGAATACAAGTCGATTCCTTCACAGTTTGATATCAAAAATACTTTTATTACTTGTCTCATCTACGATTTTGGACTCGATTATATCGTTTGTGGATGCCGAGATGGCTCGATAGCCTGCTTCTATGGCTTTTCTACATTTTTGGAACTTCCAGATAGCATTAAATATAAATTATATTTTCCAAAGGCTCATATCGGTGATGTTACTTGTCTTTTGTCGTCTGGAAATCACGGAAAAGACCAAAAATCTGTACTCCTCTTCAGCGGAGGGCAAGACATGTCAATTTCTATCCACGATTTAATTGATGGAACATTTATTTGCAGATTATACTGCAATGGAGGTGGAATTATGTCTTTGAGTTGTCTTGAAGTGACCGATTCTCTCTGCCTATTGCATAACAAAGTGTGTGCTATTGGAGAAGATAATTCTGTTGCCTTGCTTGACCGGTCTGAGTGTATTTTTTCTGCCCATCATGAAAGAACAGTTTTATCTGTTCATTGTCGGCCTGATATTGAATATCTATATGTTTTTTGCTCACAAAATATTGTTTATGCTTGGAATATCAGTGGAGGATATCTGGATAAAGTCATTTCTAATTCCCACAAGTTAGAGGACCTTAAGTCACCTCTTGTGCCGTTTCTGAGTGATCACATAAGTTATTTGTGGTATTCTGCACATCATGAGCAGGATTTATTTGCTTTATTCGAGCATAATCCGAAATCGTTAAGTTCTTATGTTGTTGTGAGAACAGTATATAGTCCTATGGGGACTGTGGACTGGATTGTCATTATATTCCAAGTCGAGTTGCTTATTTTTTTGTTATCTAAACAAGCTGATTCCCAATCCAGAATTGAAAATGTTGCAAAAATCTATTTGAAAATTATAAACGAAGAGAATAATTCATGTTCTTTGTGCCTGTTTAGTGGATTTAAGTGCCTTCAAATATTGATTTCTTCAGATTTTTCACAGCTTGATTCCAGCCAACAATGTACTATGATAATAATTCGTACATCGATGATAATTGTGTTGTATCATAAAGAAGACGTTTCAAATTCAGTAAATTATATCATTGGATCATCAATTCCTCGTGGACTGGAATGTTTAGTTTTCTTATCATATTTATCTCAGCATCCTTCAGTCATCATTCGGACAGTTTCAACTAAGTTGACACAAATGATCATTGATGCTGATTCTAAAAATGCAATTGAACATTATGCTGTCGAATACTCAAAAAACCCTTCTGAAGAAAACGGGCTTCTTTTTGGATTTGTTATTGCCCACATGCCGACTGGATATGTTGATAGTTTGTCATCTGGAGATGAATTTCGTGAAATTATTATAAAATTTAGCAGATTATTTTGGGGTATCATTTCTTCTAAGGAAGAATCAGTTAATATTCAGTTTGCTCTTAGCATTGTTGGAAAATGTTTTATTTCAATCGAGCATTATATTCCTGTAACACGCCTTATCATCAAAATGCTAAAAATTGCTCATCTTAAACAGAAAATTGTCTCTAATCAATTTTTCGACCAGAAATCTCGTCGTTTTAAAAAAGAATTTGCCATAATTTCCCTCAAAAACATTGTTTATATAAGGCCTCTCGTTTTTATTACTGCCGTAATTCGAGAAATTAAAAAAAATGAAAACGAAATGATTTTTTGCGCTTCTGGAATAAAATTAATAATAAATATAATTTCCCTTAATTCAATTTGGAAACAAAATGAAATGATTATTGATTTTATTAATATTTTGGCATTTATCTACAATATATACAGAAAGGTCCCTTTTTATGAGTCATTCCCTTGCTTGAAGGATTTCACTCGTCTCGCATGGAACGAAAAATTAAAAATTCTTGCAGTGGGGTTATCAAATGGGAAAGTAACGTTTCTTGATATGGCGAGGGATCGGCTCACTTCTGTCACTGGTCATGATGGGACTGTTGATATTATTCATTTTTCACTTGATGGTCTAAGCTTTGTCTCATTCTCTGGCGAAACTAATAAAATTGTGTTGTGGAAAACAGAAAACTCTTATATGATGTTTACAAATCGTGTTTTCCATATTGTTATGGTGCATCAACTGCCAGAGAAAGTGGTCTTATCAATTGAATGGAAACTAGATAGTCGGCTATGTGTGTGTTTCCTTGATCAAACACGGATTTATTTCGATATGATCAAATGAAATTTGATATTTTGTGCATACTGTTAATTTGAATCAAGTCGGAAATGTTTATCTTATGTGAATTACACGATTCATTATCTTTTTAATATATTTTTGATCTTTATTTAATGTCGTGTCCAAATATTGATAAACGTTACTCTGAGGATGTTAGGATTAGGAACTTATAAATTCTGGCAAAAAGATGCACCAAGGAATGAACCGTTGTTCTTTCAGAAACTTTTTTAGAAAATTTGTTAAAAAACGGAGGTTTCTCTGTAATAGTTTCTCTTCTTAAAGACGAGGAGTCCAATTTTCTTGATAATTTGCGACTTCTGAAGGATCATTATACTTCTATCCTGAAGCAAATATTACACTAAAACGACCCCAGATTTCCTGTACTTCACTTTTTTAGCTCTTCAGGTTTTAAAATGTTTTTGAAAAATCTGCTACTGTTTAAAAAGTGTTTTAACGCAACATAAATTACCATAAATCTGAAAAAGTTACGGACTGTCACTAAACCCTAACATGGATTAGTGAGTAATTATTAATTTGCTTGCAAACAAGTTATATTTATGCATGTTGCAATGAAAAAGAATTAATAAGGTAAAGAAATATGAAATTTGTTTTGTTCAGACTGGTAGCTTTAATGGAACGCGAATTGAAAATAATGTTTTACATTTAATTTTACAGAATAAAGGAAAATGATAATCAAGCCAAAATCTATCAAAAGAAGTTGCTTTACAAAAATAAAATTTTAATCTCAGTAATTCTTATCTAGATTTTTTTGTTCTCAATAATCGTGTCTTTTACACCATAATCAATTTAAAAAATTGTTCAACTCTTGGAAGACTACTCAACATTGAATGAAATTCAGATGGAAGCTCCAATTGAAAATAGGAATAAAACCAAATGAGACATATCAATCAAAAAATTTCATGTTTTGGTATATATATTGTAATTTCAAAATAAATTCCTCTAAAATAATGTGTCGCGAGCGCTGCGAGCGACCGAGCGCAGCGAGCGACCACTCAATTTCTAGATGCGATCAATCAACAAATTCATAAATTGACAAATACCCGTGCTGGTATTTGGGTTTAAATATATTCGATTACAAAAATTAAAATCGATGCCAAAGCAGAATGTGCTTTAAAACCGATTTCATAAATAAAAATAATATTTTAAAATTTATAATTGATATTTTAGAATAATGAGAAAAAACCTAAATGCTTCATAATTTATTAAAATGTCAAAACAAGAATCTTCTGAAGGAGCAAGCCTGTCTGCACAGTTCATTTGTAATCAGAAGACCTAATTTTAGAGATTGAAACGAGAAATAGCAATGAGATCTGTCAAATTATTACCCCCCTCACAACCTAAACCAAATTAGCGTTCAGTATTCATTGATTTTACTTTTTATATTAAGGTCTACTTATAAATTATTTTATGGGATTCAATGGAAAACTTAAGTTATTTCAATTTTAATTTTAAATCATGTTAAAATTTTAAATAATTTAATAAATATATTTGTTGATGACAGGCTTGTTAGGCGTCAAAGTCGCTCTCAGCGCTCGATCGCTCTCAGCGCTCGATCGCTCGCAGCGCTCGCGACATAATGATAATTTTCTACCAATGCCTTTGAAATTAATAGGAAATTTTACGCTTAGTAAAAAAGAAAATTTGATGTTCGTGTTTACAATTCTGGTAGACGTCCGAGACACAATCTAGAAAGTAGCTCATCTAACTCATTATTGTGTCGTAATTCAAGTTCATATTTTTAGTTATAGTCTACAGCGGGGGTGTCAAAGATACGGCCCGCAGGCCAGAGCTGGCCCGCGGACGATCTCAAATGGCCCGCAATCACCACAATTGCTGCCTGCAGGAAAATGATCACTGCCAATGTCACTCAAAAGGTCTAAACCTCCATTAAGACTATGCCCAGATTATCCCAACCAAAAGGAGAATCAATCTGTCTTTAATTGCCGATCTTCAGGCATATAAAGTATTTTCTGCCAGTAGAAAAAAGTCTTATAGTAACTCTTTTAATGCAACAACATTTTACTGAGTAAGGATCTTCAATAATTTCTCAGAAAATGATCCAAGCCTAAACACCTGTCTCAAAACCCATCTTTATACATATAAATAATCTTAAAAATCAAAAAAAATGAATTCGACCCAGGAATTGTATGTTTAAAAAATTTTTAAATCCTTGAAATGTTCAGATAATATCCAAGCCTAAACTCTACTTCTCAAAACACAACTTTATACAAATAACTAATATAAAAAAATCAAGCAAAATAAATTAAAGTAATCTAGATTTGTCAATAATAGTCCGATTATTTATAAAAGTGTCAAATTTACGATCCGGCATTTTCTTAGCCAAAAGTAAAACAGCCTGAGCAACTCGACAAACATCAGACACATCAAATTTCATTTCCCAGCACGCATTACTCATCACAGACTAAAAATAACATTTTATATTAACCATCGACATTTCCAGCCTAATTACATTCTCGATATTGTACATCTTTACTTTCACGTTGTTGTAGACTGGCACCAAGAATTCTAAAAACGGCGAATCCGCGGAAGGCGTAAAATACAAAAAATATTTCATAAACTCGAGGAATGTCAAAGAACTAAGCCGTAAATCACAAATATGAAAGCAAACATTAAAATTTTACGTTTCAAATGAGGACAAATGTCAGATATGGTTTTTTTGAAATCAAAAATTTCATTTTTTATGATTTTGTTCTTATTTTCAGTTTCTAGTGATGTTAATTTTATTTTTTCATATTTTTCAGATTTGTTTTTTAGGTTGAATAAAAGTTGGTCTCTTTTTTCAAGGTTCTCTGAATATTTTGAATTCTAAAAATAGTCAATTGATATTTTAGGCATACTAAGACTAGAATTTTCTCATCGATGTCGGGATTCGTCTATTTATTATCTCAGAATAGATTTGTTACTTTTGAGAGGATTTGAGTATTTTTCAAATGTAAAATTCCTGGGTCGAATTCATTTTTAAATATTATTTTTGGTTTTCTTATTCGATTGCTAAATAATGACATTTTTGGTTTATTGATGATCTTAGTAAATACAGTTTCATCACATTTTTCATATTCAGAATAACTCATGTCACCACAAAGATAGAAAAATATTTGCGCAAATTTATTAAAAATTAATTTTTTCATAATTAAAAAAATATTTAAGTATATATCAAAAAATAAAATTCTTGATTAGATTCTCAAATAAAATTTATGATTAAATTTGATAGACAATTAAAGCTAATTGACATTAGTTTTTAGTCATTTATGACTAATCAAATAAATTTGTTTTTGACCATTTTTCAAAAATTCCGATAAAAATCAATTAAAAAGATTGAAATATACTCGTTGATTGATTTAATGATGTAAGAAAATATCTCATTATTGAATAGGAAAACATATTCTTGGAATAAGAATATAAATTAACAATAAAAATTGGTTAAATTTATTATAAAATTAATTTTTAGATATTTAATTATATAAGAATATTAGTAACACTTGGTTGGTTAGTGGGTCATATTATCGCCTTAATTAATTCGTATGTCGGTATAATAACCAACATAAGTAGCTTATTTTCTTTTTTTGTGCTTAAACAAATATTCCAAACTATTAAGTTCAATTAATATCGCTACATATCGACTATACCTGCGCAACAGCGGCGTAGCGTAATTCTAATTGTTGTGCGGCAAATAATGTTTTCTAGTTCTGCCCATTTCAAATTTATGAAAAGTATTTATGACTCAATCACGTCCTTCTCTTTGCATAAGAATCCCTTATATTGAATTACTGAGAGACTCTCTCTCGTCCTCAAAGGCTGATGAGCCGATTTCTAACTTTGTCCGAACACACATTGAGCCTCCAAAGCTTTACCATGAATGCAAAACTCTCAATTTGTTGGATATTCTCCCCTCAAGTGGGAATTTTCATGGACTTGGGACATTGATTGACAAATATGGCCCATTTGAGCCACCAAAGCCCTGCCAAAATGAGAACAAGGCCATTCCAGAAAAGAAATTGGTCATTCCAAATTCAAAAGTGGTACATTCTGAGAATTATCTTGCATCAATGCAGTCAGATTTTGGCCACTTTCCTGGCACACAGCCATTTCCAAAAGTTAGAAGCCAAAGAAGGAAGCGATGTGGGCAGTGTGGGCCGTGCAATGTCAAGCAGAACTGCAATAATTGCAAAAACTGTCTTAAACGGAAAGTGCTGAAGCAATCGTGTATTTATAGAAAATGCATTTATTTGAGAGATAAGCCGGTTATTGATTTGTGTGTGATTTTTAGAGTGGAGGATTCACAGACGACTTTATTAACGATTCATATCTCGCGAGTTCCTGTCAGGATTACTCAGTTGGAAACGACTGGCCTAAACTCATACCAAAATGGTTTAATTTTGTTTTAAAAATGTAGATTTGGCCCATTGAGCGACTACATTCTCCTGATTTATATTTGTTTATACATTGGTGATAGATTTTGACTGTTTTTATTGCTGTTTAATCCGATAAATTGGTGGTTTTTGAATATTTTTGTGGTATTTTGGTCTTATACAATCCCACAAAATAAGATGAGCGTTTCTCACATATTTTCGCAAATAAATTTTTTATAATTTAAATACACTACATGTACCACTAGGCATGATTTAGCATAGGAAGTAACAAATAACTAATTATTCAAACACAGAATGATTTAAGTTGATAGTTATCGACAAAATCAATTGCGAACAAATATTGAGCCAGAGATGTGACAGCCATCATGCGTTGCTTTCTTATGCAATGTAAAATAGACATATAGTCCACTTCCTGTACAATTTTAATGAGGAAATAAACCAAGGAATTGTCAATGAATATTTTACAAAATTCCAAAAATACGTGCAGTCCAGATTTCCCAGCTCCATTGGAACAGTGTACTAGAACTCCACTCAAATCCTTCCCAGACTGAGCCTCCCTTAGAGAGTCAACCTCGTCCATAAAATCTAATCATATCACAATAAATTGCACCAAGATATTGGTCAAGTGACGCAGGAGTCCCATTCGGAGACCAATCATGAAATACAAGCTGCCAAACAGTACGAAACTGTCCTTCAACCTCAACAGCAAGTTGACGTGCCAAACAGCTCTTCCAGTCATATTGATGTCTCAAAGTCACAGATACCTATCATGCACAGTATATTAGTACGATATCAAATTCGGAGTTCTTTAGCGATGGGATATAATCCATCTGACCATCATCGAGACACATTATAAGACCGACCTTCTCACGCCAAACCATATTCCAAAAATCGTTAGGAAATTTGGGGTTTTGGGCCACGATAAAATCAAGAACCACATTTTGGACACTCAAACGTACAAACGAGGCATTTTGGTATCCACCCGGGTTCCGCTGACTCCAGGGCACTTCCACGTGATTGTGGTCGTATGGCAGTACACGAGGGTCGTTATTCAGACCTTCGTTCTCCCGCTTTTTGGCATCCCGAAAAATGGTCGCCAGTTGTGGGTAAATCGAAAGAAATTCAGTTGCTCGAGGCTTATAACGTTTTTTGGCCACACAGCCAATTTTCTACGCAAAAATTAGTCAAACTTGAAAAAACCTGTGTTTGGGGGAGGATTCCTTCACATGTAAGTTTTTTAATATCAATTGGAGGATTCCAGGCCATACCACACAAAACACTGGCTGTAAAAGGCCCCCAGATCGACAAATGGGACTAAAATAAATTTTATACTAAAAACGGTATTTTCAAGTTGCTCGGAGTCTGAATCGACGGGAGGCGGTTTTAAACTTCCTTCAAAACTGTAAGACTGAACAAAGGGATGAGGCAAATCCCGAGACTTCTTCAAAGTAAGCTGATTTATGCTTGTATTTGATTTTTTTAAAATATTTTTGCCCATCGATTTCAATTTTTTCAAAGATGAAGTTATAAATTGTCGATTTTCTGGTCCCGACGGACTTTCGGTGATTATAAAAATTACTTTTCCGCCAAATTTTCACGACTGTCTTTAAAACTGTTCCGAGGCTTATCAACTTTTGGAGAATTGATATTACAACAGTTTTCGGGGATTCTAAAAGTATAAATCCCATAAAATACTTCTCAGAAACTATTCCATTGGAAATGTAAAAACAATCGCTATATAAAAATAAAAAATAAAATACTTACTAAATCTGAAATCGACCGATTGCTGCTGAGAGCCAGCCAATGTACTTTGCTAAGCTTTGAGAGGCCTTTAAATTAGCAAAAAAACATACAAAAATAAACGTTATTGTGGAATCATGCATGTAAAAAACAACTGAATGTCCTAAATTTTTAACACACGAAATTCCCGCCCATCTAAAATGATTAAAAAATGTCACACTTGAATGATTTTGAATGAGAATTACTACACAATACCACGTGCTCACTTGATATGCCTAGTGAGACCAATCTGTCCTATTAAGAATGATATCAATAAACTCCACATTAATTTTGGCAGGAAAAAATTCAGTCCCGTAGTGAGGAAGGCTGACCATTGTTTCCATAAACGATTTTTTGACATCCTTTAATGACATTTTAGAAATTAAAGAAAGTTCGTTGATGACTCGAGAAATATAAAAATAATGTGAATATTTTTTGAGGAAATTTGGCAGAAATGAAACAATCAACGAGTCCTTGAGCTCATAGGAGGGATTTGTGGCTAGGAAAACTAATTTCTGTTAGTAAATTCAGTCAAATCACAAACTGTGGACTAAACAACTCGTAAGAAAAGTTATTTCTGATTTTTCTAGTCCCAAGTTGCATTTTAAGTAGTTCCGGTTTAATTGGAGGAAAAATTGGTCACTAAAATAATCAAAATAATTTAACAAGAAAGGCTGTTCAAAAACTGTTTGGATCGAGTAATAAAAGACTGAAAAAATTATTTTTTGAGGACTGAGGCTCGTTTTAAGCTGTTTTATAACAGGTTTGTCTAATCTAATGAAACGAGATTGGCCATCCTTGTCCAGAAATCGGAATGAAAAATAAATTGTCTTGAATTTATTCAATATATATACAGTTGGAATTCCAATATGACGACACACACTCTCGAGGATATTTAGTCCCAATGTGTGATTGTGAATGTCTAGACTTACAGTTGAATCGTCCAGTAAGTTAACGAAAATGCGATATTTTTGATCGGAGTTTATTTCATAGGTTTGATTATTTCGTGAGATTGACATTTCTATAATTTTTAAATGCATTGGTAACACGTAAAAATCACGTAAATCAAATATTATCGTGTTTATTTATTTAAAATTGTTTTAGTTATTAAATAGATTTTAAAAAATCAAAACTAAAAAACTGATAACAGGTTTTATTTTTAATTGGATTAAAACAATAAGGCAACTAAATGGCATGATTTCTGCTTATTTATGTGTCTTTAAAATAATCTTTTGCTAAATAAAGTCACTTTTGTGATCATTTTCAATATATAATAAACAAGGAATCTTTATCGGAAATCTCAGAAACCAGTTCTTTTCATATAAATGTTATTGCGCAACTCTTACAACATTTGCTGACGTGTTGAGTATGCTTCTGCTATTTTTATTTTTATCTTTCTATTTTGTGCCCATCTCAACTCAAAATAGAGAAAATACACTCTTTTTGATGAATAAATATTCATTGTTTGTTCAAAAATTTAAAAACTACGAACTTGATAGTCGCTCTTACGACGCCGAAGAAATCAAACTCAAAAGATTTGGCGAATTTATTTACTAAAATATAATAATTTTTGATTCTTCTGTGAACGAATTATGAGATTTTAACATTCCTCGATACTAGAAAAAATATTTGCGTAACACTCCAGTAATAAGAATGACCACTAATAAGAATGTTGGGCGGAATTAAAATGGACCAGGAGTCCTCTCAGACTATTGAGAATTTCAACGTCTTTGATGAACTTGATTCAGGAAAGCATTCAACTTTTATTGTCGACAGCAAAAATTTGCTGTCATATAAATGTAAAATTCCAACAAAAATTGATTCAAGTCTATTTAATATTACTGTCGTGTTTACTCATCGGAATTTATTAACCAATTAAAATGTAATTAACAAGTCTCAAGGTCAAATAACATATTTTTTCTAAACATATTTAACAATATAAATACACAAAATCACATTTTATCAACAAAAATGAAACCGATAAAGAAACAAAGTTAATTAAACTGTGTCAAATAGTCATTGACAGAACCGTAGTTTTCTTCACAAACACATTTTCTTACTTCTGCCCATTCAATATTCTGACTCACAGCCATCTCAATAATTTTCGTGTTAAAACTCGAGAAAAATTTCTAATCATAAATAAAAACCCTCAAAACCTTCATATCCTCAATTTCCCCTGCAGTATTAAACTGCGCAGTCACAAACTTTAAATAAAAATACTCAAATTTACCTGTAAAATGTTGGTTATTAGTTTGGTAGAAGTCACTTTCTCTGATATTTTGTCGTAATTTGCTTTGTAATATTCCCAGACAATCCAAGAACTCCATTTCGTCGCTGAAAACCCAGAAAAAACGTAGAAATAATCTTGTCCCTTAACCTCTTCCTGTTACAGTAAAAATACATAAATATACGGATTCAGCAAATTTCAAAACATAATCAACAAGTTCTCTGTCTTGTACGAATCCTAAACACGACAAAATACGGGCTTTTTCTTCGCCAAGTTCAGCGTTTCTATAGCACGTGAGGATTTTGTTCAAATCGTCAAATCGGTCTGTTCCATTCAGTAATACTGACTGCAAAATTGCAGTCTGAAGATCCGCATGGACTGGTATTCCTTCAACAATCCAGTTAAATGCATCTCGACAACGATTTTGGAATTCAATTGGACCAAATTTGGCCAGAATTCCAAATATGAGTGTCCTCAACATAGAAATTGAGCAATCTAGAGTTTTTACTCTGCTTAAAAATCCCTTCGCTCTTAACAACCGTCCATCCAACACTTTCATATGGTACTTTAACCAGTTGTACCACGAATTCCCGAAATGGATTACAAGATTCAGTGTCTTGAACAAACAAACCAACAATCGATATGATATTATATATGCTCAGCCAAATATTATAGTTTGTCGTATTGCGGAGATTCCAACAGAGTCCAAGTCCATCAACCAAAGACATTTCTCCAATGTTAGCCTAATGTCATAATTCCATTAGTATACAAACCAAAAACAAAAAGTCCGTCAAAAGTCCAACTCTGTCCCTTACCGACAAATTCGACGAGGCACTGATTATAAGATCCTTCAGTGCCCCGACGTACTTAACTCGATAAAACCCCCCATTTCCAGCGTTGAACTAAAAATACAACATTTTTATTACTTTAATCCATTCGTCTCTACTTGATTTGATCGTAATTATTTCCTTTTTGTCTTTCAAAAAAAATTTGGACGGATTGGTCGGGAATGATTCCTGGATTAAATTATACGGGACCTTCCATAAAAACGACTCGTCTAATATAAAAAAAACTGCTAAAAACCATTTCCTCTAATACACTGATTCTGCTCTATAAACTGATTCTGAGTTACTGTCGGTGGTCGAAAGTTGGGAAACCTATCGTGAAAATTGAGGGACAACCGTAAGGTACGGAAATCCTTTCCGGGATATCCAACAGCGCATAATTTCCCCGATATCCACACAAGTCACTTGTTGCAATGCAGTCCACAAATCAGAGGATGTTGTGTTTCCAAACTCATGTCGAGATATATACAATCTCATTCCTTCACGGAATTTCTAAAACTACGGAATTCCGTGATTTACCGTGTCGCCAATATACTCGTAGAGATAGCTTATTATGGAAGATCCTTTGGCGTATGATATTTTGTCAAATATCTCATCTGCCTCTGAAGGAGCTCCAATTTCGATCTCGATTGGGTGACTGCTTTGCAAGGAATCCAAATTCATTGCCACGGAGATCTCGTTTATTTGGAATTGAGACCAAATGTCGTACTCGGGGAAAATATTGTCAACACACAAATATGAAATCCATGTGGCAAATCCCTCGTTGAGCCACAAATAAGTCCACCAGTCCATTGTAACCAAATTCCCGAACCACGTATGGGCAATCTCGTGGGCTACAACGACGGCCACTCGGTTGAGGATATTCGTCGAGGAAATCCCTTCCGTGGCCAAAAGTGCTGTTTCACGGAAAATCACCAACCCCCAGTTCTCCATTGCGGCTGAAAGGTTAAAGTACAAAAAACAAACAAAAAGCAAAGTCGGCCACGGCAATCAAGTCACATTTCTTCATCACGCAAGGATATTTAAAAAAATCAGTATAAAAGTCAATTGCACGACAAGCGATCTAAAATGTCTGAAAATGATCACTTTCAAAGCAAATCGACCCTCCTCTTGCCTTCCGGGGCCAGTATAAACCCTGACTTTAACTCCACTGGATGAAAAGTCCTCAATATAGTCGTATTCTCCCACAACAATCGCAAGCAGGTTTGTCGACATGGGAGGTGTAGGTTCGAATGAAGTCATCACAAAATCGTCATTATTTTCATTTAGCCAAGTCTCCGTTTTACAAATATCCTTAAAAATTAGTATAAATATTAAAAAACCGTATTTGAGAGAACAGTCTGGTTTTTTCGAGTTATAATTGACAGAGTAAAAACTGCTTTGAATTCTGGCTCATCAAAACATGGGAGAGCCATTCTAGCATTTGTGGTCTAATGAACTGTCAATCCTCAACTTGCCTCAAAATCGGTAGCCACACCTCGAATTGTTCTTCCTTCGTACTTGTACGTAGTTCGGTACAACCCAAATAATTGCTTATTTACTTGCCCGTTGTATTTAATTTTGATTTGAGCACGTCCAATTTTCTATTATATTGAATATATTTTACTAGTTGTGGGCAATTTATTGTAAGTATCTGAGATTCTTCATTAACAGAAAATTTGACCGAAACGTCAATTTCATTATCTGAAATTGGATTTTTCTAATTACCTTGATTTACTAAAACTTGTTGAATATCAAGGCAATTTGAGTGGAGCATTATTTGTGGAGTGTCTAAAGCAATAATCTGTCAAAATTGTTTATATTTAAATATTTACCGTCACTGCGATCGTGACATTGCCTGTAAAAACATCTTTTTCAGTGTCAATTTTTAATGAGAGTTGATAACTTTGAGGAAATACATCTTTTGACAAACGCGAAAAAATAGTAGAACCGTTCATTGGTGGATTAAATGCACGTGTAATATGATGATGAAATAAAAAATTTTTATTTTAGAATAGAATTTAATTAAACGAATAAATACGTTTAATTTAAATAATTATTAGATTTTTTCTTTATTAAATCTAAGAAATTTACCGTCTCGACAACATGGTCTCCAAAACTCTTGAGCTCCTCGTAAATATCAAATTCAAACCTTCAGACATGCGACGGGTTAATTTACCTATTCGTTACGGGGGCATCGGCATTCGTTCTTGTGGAGATTTATTCTTCCCATGTTACCTTTCCTCGTTGTCTGCTTCCGCTAGTTTTGTCAACTCTGTTCTCTACCCCTTCTCTGAACAGCCCGAGTTGTCGGAATATGCGGCAGGTGTCAACATGTGGATTTCTCGTGGGCTTGAAATCCCGGACGTCCCCTCAGTTCAAAAGAACTGGGATGAGATACATTGTTCTTATACACTCGAAGATATCTGCCTAAAGCCATTGACAGGAGAGGGCTACACCCCCTCTCTTGTCGCCTCAGTGCCGGCCGTATACCCAGACATGCCACCTTAAACGATATTGTTAAGCGCGCGCTCAACGCCGCAGGATTTCCTTTGGTCCTGGAGCCGGTTGGGTTAGACCGTGGTGACGGAAAACGTCCCGATGGGTCCCCGCTATTCCCGTTCAAGGGGGGACTCGCTCTCGTTTGGGACGTGACCTGTGTCGACTCGTTTTCCTCGTCATCTCTCATCGACTCCGCGTCCCGCCCTGGCTCAGCTTCCGCACATGCCGAAACGAAAAAAATCGCAAAGTACGCCTCATTGGAGAACACCTGCCTTTTCGTCCCCCTGGCTTTCGAGACGAGTGGGATAATCGGCCCGAAAGCCCTGGGGTTCCTTTTAGAAATCGGTTTGATGATCTCGAAGAAAAGTCACAAGAGAAGTGAGTCTAGCTGGCTTTTTCAGCGCATTTCGCTTGCGATATTGCGCGAAAACTGCCTATCTATTGGCGCGTCCTCTCAATTAAAGAATTAACATCATAAATTCACTTAATTAACACTCGAACTTGTTAAAAATTGTAAAAAAAAGAAATTTACTAATTACTTAGTAATAGCAGGAAATGTAATTGGAATATAATTTCTGTGAGTTTTAATTATTTAATTATATTTTAATTTAATTGTTTAAAAAATAATTTAAAATTTGGAAGATGATTCATGTTATTGTAGTTTGCTCATTTTGAAATTAACTTTAATTAAGATTAACCGGGATTTCTAATTTTTCAACATTCATATTTAGATCAGGTAAAAGATGGAAACTCGATACAGCTGAAAAACATATATATGATAAATATTACCAATATTGCCTTCGAAAAATGTTTGGAGAAATTAAATGTCAATTTATTTTTTAATTTTTAGTCCCTAAAATATCATCTCCGCCAGATTTTGTATCTTTTACTCAGACCTGCCAACTTGTCGATTCAGCAAAATTGGTCCAAAAATAATGAATATTTATAGCAATATACGAATAGTTATTTTAATAATTTAACTCAAAATCACATTTTAATCAAAAGTAAACCAGTCTTGTTCAGACCCAAACAAATCATTGAGAAAAACTGCAAAAAAATCATCAGAAATCTCCAAAAAGAGCACAAAATTCCAAACGATTTTCCCAATTCTGTAAAAATATTTTCCCAGGATTTGCTTTCATACAAACCAGATGTATTTTTAGTCATTTTGAGTTTAGACCTGTTTCAAGTCAGCAATGAATATGTTCAAAGATCTCAGTTCTTCTCAAAAAACTGGTTACTACCGAGTTGTCTCTCAGTATTCACTCAATTCCTCTTCTTTGGTTCGGAAATGGGAGTCGGAGATGATTTCTGCTGGAAATTTTCATCTCGGTTTGTTTTGGCGCTTTTTTTATTGAATATCAGTCAGGCGTAGTATTTTGAATGGAGATCAAAGAAAAGTTCGGCATCAAATTTTGACTGAAATGTTGTCTTTAGAGATGTTTGGTTTTGTTGATGTGTTGGAAATGTATGGGTTGACTCTCTTTTATTATGTCAATCTGCCAATTTCACCTTTTCTGTCTTTAAAGAAGTGTTCACGTTTTTGGAAGAATCTTTCAAGTATTCAAAAAAGGGTTTCTTTTTTAAATTAGTCTAGGAATACATTGATGTAACATTGGACTTTTTAAAATTCACTGAGGGCAAGTGGTGACTATTGGCGACTGAATTTATCTTTATAGAATTCTATTTTTTTAATTGTTGCATTTATATTTTGTTTATTTTTGTTTATTTTTCAAATAAGGACTGCATTTTGGACGAAATATGGAAGTATTTCGGACTCTTACGAGTTTGTCCCCCTCGCCTTCGAAACATCCGGAATCGTCGGCAGGTCAGTGACTCGCCTTCTTACCGACATTGCCAGGATGACTGCCAGGAAGACCAACGACCGGAGGGAGACGAGCTGGCTCTTCCAGCGAATATTGGTCGCGGTGCTCCGCGGAAACTGCTACTCGATACGTCGTTGAGCTGACCTCCAGCCTCTTTATAAACTCGAGTTAACTTTTTAATATTTTGTTAGTAATAAATCGACTTAATGACTCTTAAAAAAGGACTGCATTTAGTCAGTAGAGAAACATAGATTAGATTTTATTGAGTCATTGGAAAATACCAAAACAGTCTACTGGCGAGAATACCATAACAGTCTACTTTTAGAATCGTTACTAAAATTTTTAAAAACTAGTATTTAATAATATATACCAAATTTCGCGATTTTTGTGAACCGCAAAAAATTTTTGGTTAATAAATATGTTATTATTATTATTAGAACCAAGATCACCGTCCAAAACATAAAACTAATTAATCAGGTGATCCCGGCTTCTCTGAGGAGGGTCCTCAACTTTGCCCGGTGCTCCTCCCTTGTCCCGGCACAATTTCTGTGAGGGCGCGGTGGTGGTGTTTTAGGGCCTGTAGCCCCGAGGTTTCTTCCCAAGATTTCATCAAATGGGGCGATGAGTAGATGTTCATCCGGTCCTTGTAGTGCTTTTCGAAAGCGTTCTTGAGTTTTCTCGATTTTAACGCGGTTTGTTCCACTAATAAATATGCTCTAACCGCTAATAAACGATTTAATGATTCGAAAGAGAAAATATCAGCAGATTATAATAATTGGAACTGTATTTATTTGTTGAAAATGTAGTTAATCATTTCCACGTATCTATTGTTGAAAAATGAAGTTTCTGGCTTAGATTGTAGAAAATACGAAACTAAAAAAATTAGCTATAAAGATTTGGAAAATATGAGAAACAAAAATAATACATCAATTCTCGTCGTTATTATATCTGGTAATTTGGCAAAGCTAACGTTTTGTAAAAGATCCCAAAAATGTAGCAAGAAGACGAGCAATAAGAGAATCATGGGGAAATAAAGAGATAATGGAACGATCAAACGCAAAAATGCTATTTTTTATGGGTACAAATGAAAAACCGATTAATATGTCATTGAGAAAAGAATCAGACGTGCACAATGATCTGATTTTTGCAGACTTTGTCGAATCTTACTTTAATTTGTCCATAAAAATAATGGAAGCATTAAAGTTTTTTTAAGCGTCATTTATTAGATGGGCAATACGTGATTTTCCAAATTTTGAATATTTTGTAAAAGTTGACGATGACATTGTTTTTAATATCGAGGAATTAAGACGGAAAATATTTCTCTTAGGTCCTGATTTCCACAAGATAAATAGTCGGTTTACAATGTGCCATTTGTATCAAGAGGCTACTCCTATTAGAGAAAACTCAAAATGGTTTATATTATCAGAAATCAAATTATAAGGGACATTTCATATGAAGAGTATCCTTTAAATTATTATCCTCCATATTGTTCTGGGACATGTTATGTCTTGTCTAAAGATGCGGTTACTGCTATTGTAAATGTTTGTCAAAACAAAAAATTAATTCATCTTGAAGATGTCGCTATAACCGGTTAAAATTCGTTTAATGACATTATTAGGAATTTGTGGTGAGTTGGCTGGAATAGTGAAGCTAGGCGTCAAAGGATTCTCAATTCACCAACAATACGATTATTTATGTGATGCCAAAAACTTGATTTCTATTCACCTTAGTGACACCCCATCGAATGTGAAAGATATATATTTTAAATTAAAAAACGAATGTTGAATTGGTTTTTACAAAATATTCACTTCAATTTTACCAAACAATGCATTTTTAATAAAAATTATTCAGCAGTCACGGCTACAAAAAACTAACTAAACTATCATTTTTTACATCCTACAAAATTTGGGCAATAACCCGAGCTCTCTAAAAACAAATTCTAGCATTCGAATAGTTTATAATATATACTACCAACTATAAAAAAACAACAAAATATTTAAAAATTACTCATCAGTTTTACTACCATAATGTCTAAACTCAGGCTTCAACTCCCACATTGATTTATGTGGAGGGCGAGTATTAAAAATACAACATTCCTGTAAAATCTCTTTCAAATACCCCATTGGCTGGTCCGTCACATTAGACAAGTCATAGGTCGTGTAGTATTGGTGACTTTCAAAGGCAGCAAAGACCTTTTCCAAGACCACACTCTTTTCCTGCCGCACTTTCATGTCCTTTCTTCCTCTCATATTCTGAGAATTTTTCTATTCAAAAATTAACCCCAAAACTTACATCTTCCCGTGGAATAATTTTTTTATCTCGCACAATTCCCTCCAGTTGAATGCTCTGTTTTTGTGGCTTAAAATGTGTAGTGTACCTAAATATCGAGTTTGGACCAACTTTGACAAATCTAAGGAAGCTGTGGCAATGTCCGCCATAAAATCACCACGTTGAATCACGTGTCCTTCAATCGATAAGATTTCGTCCCCCAAAATAGCTGTTTCATTGGCGGGCTTTGGTTGTTGGGAGATTATGAGTTGGGTTTGTTGGTCCTCGACTTTGATTATATTAATTTTATAATTTTTTTGTTTATTTAGAGGAGTGGCTTGTCTTTTGACTGGAAGACTCGAAATAAATCCAACTTTTGGTGTTTTTTCTTGATTCCTTGGGATCATCGTATATAGTTACATTGTTTTATTTATTGTCATTTTTCCGACAATATCATCGGATGTTTTGGTTTCCCGCCACAGTCGAGAGAGAGATTTGGGGACCTTCATAACCCATACAGCACGTGCTGCCATTGAAGGGTCAACATCTTTAGAAGCATGCATGTAGTCCATTTCTACACACAACCAAGACTGAGAATGTTAATTTTAAATATTTATTTATAAAAAATTTAATTTATATTTTAAATTAAAAAATAAATCATAATAATTTTCAGGACTAATTCTGAAGATTTTCAAAATTTTTTTATTTAGGCTATCATATCTCAGAAGATTCCAATTTCTGATTCTACCATTCCTTTGCTATTTTATGCCAACATCGCACAGAAAGTGTTTAATGACTTTTTGAATTTCCACTTAATAACTTAATGAGAATTTTTGTGAAACAATCTTAATCATTTTCAGTGCCTGAGATTTTTCTTGTACCACTCCCACAATTTTTTGGGAGTAAGAGAGAAAACAAGTAATTATTCTGATTAATTCCAAATTGAGACATGAATAAGTTTCTCATGTCTCTTAAGTTTCCTTTTTATTTGTGTTCGGCTGATAAATACTAGGAAGTTCATGATATATCCTATCAGAAATCTATTCATATTTGGAATCCGTATGCGATGAGATTTCTAGTAACTCGTCAAACCGGATCGGAGCTTCTAACACGACAGTCAATGAGAGTCGAATACTAAACTATTACCATGTTTGTTTTTACTCGAATTAAGTAAATTTCAAAACAAGGCTTTAACGTTAATGTGCGAATTAAAATAAAATTATGTGCTAGCGGTTTTCTATTATCTTTTTTTGATAAAAAACTGATTCTTTTAAAACAATTATTAGCGATTCGCAATCCGTAAGACTGGGAGCGCGCCCTAAACTGCGTAGTCTTCAAGAATCTTTCTCCCTTTTCTAACTGTCCATAAATTCACATGTATTGCTGAAAAAAATAAATCAAACGATATTAAGATGCAGATGGGAAGATTTAACTTTTGAACGATTTCTGAAATGATTTGTTTTCTATTATTAACGATTGAACAATTAACCAACTTTAAAAAATATTGTGACCTTGAATTCGATCAGAAAAATTATTTGATTTAACTTTAACTTTTATATTTATATTTGGCGAAAACAAAAAAAATGTGGCCGATATATTGATAAAAATTATTCAGAACAAGTCATTAAAGTTACTAATAAAGAGAAAGTGAAAACAAGTAAAATTAATAGAAATCTGTCAATAAGGATTGCCTCGTATTTAGCTTCGATTTAACAATTGCTTATTATTTATTATTGTATATCAGTCTGTTGACGAAATCGAGTAATGGAGAATCTTTAGTGCAAAAAAAGTGGCAGATTTCGTCTAGTATTTGTTGAACATTTGTGCGTGTTAACTTCTCTGTATCTTCTGCCTCTGTTTGCGTATCAGAATCTGAGTCATTATCTTCTGACGCTGAGACCTTTTAGTATTGCTCAACTAGGGATGATTCCCAATCTTTTGTATTTTCAGTGAATAGTTCCAAGTCTAGATTTAAAAATTCTTTTTCAATCATTGGATTATCAACTAGTCTATTCGTAAGGATATGAACAATAAATTGTTTTCAAGATTGTCGTTTATATCGTATATTTTGACTAGAATTACACACTTATTAAACCAGATGGAAATTGTGTTTGATTTCACGTCTATATACGCCATTCTAATCAACCGGATAACATCTAATGATTCATTTATTATTTGAATTTTCTTTTTTAAAGACAATTCGCAACGTAATTTCTTTGCGGAGCAACCATCTTTTCGTTTTAGTTTAGTTACAATCTACCATCTTTTTGTTTTTTTCTTATAGTTTTTGATTTTCTGTCGAGTTGTTCGAAGTATATATCTCTATCGTTGTTCTATTAAATCAAAGATTGATGTCAGAAGCCTGGTTCATGATAAAATAAAATTTAAGTCGGAACAACAAAATACAGCCGGAATTTAGAATAGAAAAGATCCGATATGTCAAGGATAAAATAAAAGTGATGTTTTATGAGGTGAATCGGAACCAGAATTTTAATCCGACTTTAAGGGAATTCCGGTATACCAAGGAATCGGTTTAGAGGGGTTTGAGTGTATATAGTTGGGCACACAGTTTCAGAATAAAGATTTTCTGCTTATTTTCTCCAGCGATTTCTGAAGATTTAGCAATTCTACACATTTTTTTCGTTGATTTTCTTTGTCATTTTCATAAAGGGAGTACGTAATCTTTTAAATTGACCTCTCTTATAGTCATCTTCTAGATTTTGCAGCGCAACATCCAGTAATCTGCTTCGATTTAACTTTTATATTTTAACCAAAATCTCAAAAATATCTTTTTTGGAAAGAAGGTTTAATCAGTATTTTTTATTCATTTTCCTGTTTTAAATATGAACTAAAAATCAACTCAATGTTCTGTTTTAGAATCATACCTCGATCAAAAGTATTCAAGTAACCCAATTAAAAATAGACTTCTTTCTTTTGTATTGTTTGATATAATCAAATGTTGGCATATAAATCAATTCAATTTCAATCGGATCGTAAATATCCGTCCTTGATAATATTTCTTGAAGTATGCTCAGATTTACTAATTTTGTGGTCAATAAAGGCTTTAATTTATGATTTCCAGGCATATTTAAGTATAAAATCACAGATACTGTATCTTTAAAGTTTTTGCATTTTCCGAATGAGGTCCTGTTGCGGGAACTTTAACTTTTTGACTGTCTTTGTAGATGAATTTTTAGTTTTGAATTGTTCCAAAATTGACTTGCAACTCTATAAAATAACGTTTACTGTCCTTCCGCAAATTTTCAATTAAAAAAAATTATCGCCAATTCTTTGACATGATAATATGTTGAAAGCGCAGTGCAAGCCGCGACCAATCAATGTCAACTAGTCAATGTCAGATTAACTTGATTTTTTCAAGATTAAGAATGGTTTTAAATGATTTTAATTTTTTCCGGGACCTTAATGCTTCCTTTCGGTTCTGGAGGCCACTGGTCTTGATCGCGGAGACGGCAATCGTCCAGACGGAATGACGGTCTTCCCATTCAGCGAGGGGAAGTGTCTCGTATAGGATGCAACCTGTACACCTTTGCTCCGGGGACCGTTACTCAGTCTGCGTCGTGTCCTAGCTTCGCGTCTTGCCGGGTCGAGGAAAACAAACGAGGAAGTACGCATCGCTCCTGACTCGTACCACTTCGTCCCAATCGCCGTGGAGACGAGGGGCATGATTGGGCCCGAGGGGAAGAGGATTCTTTCGTCTATTAAGAAGCTCATTGGAGAAAAGACCAATGACTTCCGGAAAACCAGCTACCAGAGGATATCGATACCAATCTTGTGAGATAACTCGCTTGCTATCCGCGGTGCGGCCACTGGCAAATCCTGATTTCCATTTAATAATTATTTTTTTCAACAAAAAAAGAATGATTTTTATATTTGACTATCAAAATTTCTTTTTATTATAAAGTTTCCAATGAATTGTGTCCGTAACGATTGGCCTCATGGATCCTTTGAGTAATAAATTTCATTTCTTCAATGTTAAGGTAACATTAGGGTTTTAGATAGGGCACTGAAAAAGTTTAGGTTTCTATTTAACGTTATCCCTAATCTATAAAATAGGAATCAATATATTTTATATTACAATAAATAACACGTTATTTCCGTGAATAATAATGTGGTTTTATAACGCTCTCAAGACCGATAGCCACACTCGGCAAAGCTTCCTCCGTTGTTCCATTTGCAAACTGAGACTTTGTCATTCTTCCGACGAGATCATTTCAAACGTATGTTCTGTACGCATACTCTCCACTGTTTTCCGGATAGCCACAGACTAAATGTAGGCTAATTTATATTGTTCGAGACAGATTGATGTTTATAGAATTTACTCACAAAACTATCCGGACGACTTATACGACTTTTAAAAAAATCGCAATTTCAACAAAAGTGTGGAGGCTTCTAAAGAAAAAATCATCTGGAGGGAGTATAAGCCTCGATATTTAACATTTTTAATAAATTAATAATTAATTCAATACGTCCAGTTTGACCATGATAAACTCCTCGGAAAATTCTAACAGCTCACGAATGGAATGGGTCGCGGCCTCGCAACCATTGGAAACGCCGACACCAAGTTGAGCAGGCAGAAAGTTTGGAGACAAACAGGGAACAATGGCATGACAGAGAAGCTTAGCGGAGACCCTCCGGAAAATATTTCCCACAGCAATGGGTCTTACGCCGTTGTCTTCTTCCCGAGGGCAGTGAGGTTTGCAGAAAATAAGATACCGCGAGCAAAATCAGGAAGCGAACCGGAGATAAAACGGTTGCATAGATTGGTAATTGAGCTCAAAGGCTGATGAGCCGATTTCTAACTTTGTCCGAACACACATTGAGCCTCCAAAGCTTTATCACGAATGCAAAACTCTCAATTTGTTGGATATTCTCCCCTCAAGTGGGAATTTTCATGGACTTGGGACATTGATTGACAAATATGGCCCATTTGAGCCACCAAAGCCCTGCCAAAATGAGAACAAGGCCATTCCAGAAAAGAAATTGGTCATTCCAAATTCAAAAGTGGTACATTCTGAGAATTATCTTGCATCAATGCAGTCAGATTTTGGCCACTTTCCTGGCACACAGCCATTTCCAAAAGTTAGAAGCCAAAGAAGGAAGCGATGTGGGCAGTGTGGGCCGTGCAATGTCAAGCAGAACTGCAATAATTGCAAAAACTGTCTTAAACGGAAAGTGCTGAAGCAATCGTGTATTTATAGAAAATGCATTTATTTGAGAGATAAGCCGGTTATTGATTTTTGTGTGATTTTTAGAGTGGAGGATTCACAGACGACTTTATTAACGATTCATATCTCGCGAGTTCCTGTCAGGATTACTCAGTTGGAAACGACTGGCCTAAACTCATACCAAAATGGTTTAATTTTGTTTTAAAAATGTAGATTTGGCCCATTGAGCGACTACATTCTCCTGATTTATATTTGTTTATACATTGGTGATAGATTTTGACTGTTTTTATTGCTGTTTAATCCGATAAATTGGTGGTTTTTAAATATTTTTGTGGTATTTTGGTCTTATACAATCCCACAAAATAAGATGAGCGTTTCTCAGATATTTTCGCAAATAAATTTTTTATAATTTAAATACACTACATGTACCACTAGGCATGATTTTACATAGGAAGTAACAAATAACTAATTATTCAAACACAGAATGATTTAAGTTGATAGTTATCGACAAAATCAATTGCGAACAAATATTGAGCCAGAGATGTGACAGCCATCATACGTTGCTTTCTTATGCAATGTAAAATAGACATATAGTCCACTTCCTGTACAATTTTAATGAGGAAATAAACCAAGGAATTGTCAATGAATATTTTACAAAATTCCAAAAATACGTGCAGTCCAGATTTCCCAGCTCCATTGGAACAGTGTACTAAAACTCCACTCAAATCCTTCCCAGACTGAGCCTCCCTTAGAGAGTCAACCTCGTCCATAAAATCTAATCATATCACAATAAATTGTACCAAGATATTGGTCAAGTGACGCAGGAGTCCCATTCGGAGACCAATCATGATATACAAGCTGCCAAACAGTACGAAACTGTCCTTCAACCTCAACAGCAAGTTGACGTGCCAAACAGCTCTTCCAGTCATATTGATGTCTCAAAGTCACAGATACCTATCATGCACAGTATATAAGTACGATATCAAATTCGGAGTTCTTTAGCGATGGAATATAATCCATCTGACCATCATCGAGACACATTATAAGACCGACCTTCTCACGCCAAACCATATTCCAAAAATCGTTAGGAAATTTGGGGTTTTGGGCCACGATAAAATCAAGAACCACATTTTGGACACTCAGACGTACAAACGAGGCATTTTGGTATCCACCCGGGTTCCGCTGACTCCAGGGTACTTCCACGTGATTGTGGTCGTATGGCAGTACACGAGGGTCGTTATTCAGACCTTCGTTCTCCCGCTTTTTGGCATCCCGAAAAATGGTCGCCAGCTGTGGGTAAATCGAAAGAAATTCAGTTGCTCGAGGCTTATAACGTTTTTTGGCCACACAGCCAATTTTCTAGGCAAAAATTAGTCAAACTTGAAAAAACCTGTGTTTGGGGGAGGATTCCTTCACATGTAAGTTTTTTAATATCAATTGGAGGATTCCAGGCCATACCACACAAAACACTGGCTGTAAAAGGCCCCCAGATCGACAAATGGGACTAAAATAAATTTTATACTAAAAACGGTATTTTCAAGTTGCTCGGAGTCTGAATCGACGGGAGGCGGTTTTAAACTTCCTTCAAAACTGTAAGACTGAACAAAGGGATGAGGCAAATCCCGAGACTTCTTCAAAGTAAGCTGATTTATGCTTGTATTTGATTTTTTTAAAATATTTTTGCCCATCGATTTCAATTTTTTCAAAGATGAAGTTATAAATTGTCGATTTTCTGGTCCCGACGGACTTTCGGTGATTATAAAAATTACTTTTCCGCCAAATTTTCACGACTGTCTTTAAAACTGTTCCGAGACTTTTCAACTTTTGGAGAATTGATATTACAACAGTTTTCGGGGATTCTAAAAGTATAAATCCCATAAAATACTTCTCAGGAACTATTCCATTGGAAATGTAAAAACAATCGCTATATAAAAATAAAAAATAAAATTCTTACTAAATCTGAAATCGACCGATTTCTGCTGAGAGCCAGCCAATGTACTTTGCTAAGCTTTGAGAGGCCTTTTAATTAGCAAAAAATCATACAAAAATAAACGTTATTGTGGAATCGTGCATGTAAAAAACAACTGAATGTCCTAAATTTTTAACACAGGAAACTCCCGCCCATCTAAAATGATTAAAAAATGTCACACTTGAATGATTTTGAATGAGAATTACTACACAATACCACGTGCTCACTTGATATGCCTAGTGAGACCAATCTGTCCTATTAAGAATGATATCAATAAACTCAACATTAATTCTGGCGGGAAAAAATTCAGTCCCGTAGTGAGGGAGGCTGACCATTGTCTCCATAAACGATTTTTTGACATCCTTTAATGACATTTTAGAAATTAAAGAAAGTTCGTTGATGACTCGAGAAATATAAAAATAATGTGAATATTTTTTGAGGAAATTTGGCAGAAATGAAACAATCAACGAGTCCTTGAGCTCATAGGAGGGATTTGTAGCTAGGAAAACTAATTTCTGTTAGTAAATTCAGTCAAATCACAAACTGTGGACTAAACAACTCGTAAGAAAAGTTATTTCTGATTTTTCTAGTCCCAAGTTGCATTTTAAGTAGTTCCGGTTTAATTGGAGGAAAAATTGGTCACTAAAATAATCAAAATAATTTAACAAGAAATGCTGTTCAAAAACTGTTTGGATCGAGTAATAAAAGACTGAAAAAATTATTTTTTGAGGACTGAGGCTCGTTTTAAGCTGTTTTATAACAGGTTTGTCTAATCTAATGAAACGAGATTGGCCATCCTTGTCCAGAAATCGGAATGAAAAATAAATTGTCTTGAATTTATTCAATATATATACAGTTGGAATTCCAATATGACGACACACACTCTCGAGGATATTTAGTCCCAATGTGTGATTGTGAATGTCTAGACTTACGGTTGAATCGTCCAGTAAGTTAACGAAAACGCGATATTTTTGATCGGAGTTTATTTCATAGGTTTGATTATTTCGTGAGATTGACATTTCTATAATTTTTAAATGTATTGGTCAACACGTAAAAATCACGTAAATCAAATATTATCGTGTTTATTTATTTAAAATTGTTTTAGTTATTAAATAGATTTTAAAAAATCAAAACTAAAAAACTGATAACAGGTTTTATTTTTTTAATTGGATTAAAACAATAAGGCAACTAAATGGCATGATTTCTGTTTATTTATGTGTCTTTAAAATAATCTTTTGCTAAATAAAGTCACTTTTGTGATCATTTTCAATATATAATAAACAAGGAATCTTTATCGGAAATCTCAGAAACCAGTTCTTTTCATATAAATGTTATTGCGCAACTCTTACAGCATTTGCTGACGTGTTGAGTATGCTTCTGCTATTTTTATTTTTATCTTTCTATTTTGTGCCCATCTCAACTCAAAATAGAGAAAATACACTCTTTTTGATGAATGACTCGATTGATAAATATTCACCGTTTGTTCAAAAATTTAAAAACTACGAACTTGATAGTCGCTCTTACGACGCCGAAGAAATCAAACTCAAAAGATTTGGCGAATTTATTTACTAAAATATAATAATTTTTGATTCTTCTGTGAACGAATTATGAGATTTTAACATTCCTCGATACTAGAAAAAATATTTGCGTAACACTCCAGTAATAAGAATGACCACTAATAAGAATGTTGGGCGGAATTAAAATGGACCAGGAGTCCTCTCAGACTATTGACAATTCCAACGACTTTGATGAACTTGATTCAGGAAAGCATTCAACTTTTATTGTTGACAGCAAAAATTTGCTGTCATATAAATGTAAAATTCTCACAAAAATTGATTCAAGTCTATTTGATATTACTGTCGTGTTTACTCATCGGAATTTATTAACCAATTAAAAATGTAATTAACAAGTCTCAAGATCAAATAACATATTTTTTCTAAACATATTTAACAATATAAATACACAAAATAACATTTTTTCAACAAAAATGAAACCGATAAAGAAACAAAGTTAATTAAACTGTGTCATATAGTCATTGACAGAACCGTAATTTTCTTCACAAACACATTTTCTTACTTCTGCCCATTCAATATTCTGACTCACAGCCATCTCAATAATTTTCGTGTTAAAACTCGAGAAAAATTTCTAATCATAAATAAAAACCCTCAAAACCTTCATATCCTCAATTTCCCCTGCAGTATTAAACTGCGCAGTCACAAACTTTAAATCAAAATACTCAAAATTACCTGTAAAATGTTGGTTATTAGTTTGGTAGAAGTCACTTTCTCTGATATTTTGTCGTAATTTGCTTTGTAATATTCCCAGACAATCCAAGAACTCCATTTCGTCCCTGAAAACCCAGAAAAAACGTAGAAATAATCTTGTCCCTTAACCTCTTCCTGTTACAGTAAAAATACATAAATATACGGATTCAGCAAATTTCAAAACATAATCAACAAGTTCTCTGTCTTGTACGAATCCTAAACACGACAAAATACGGGCTTTTTCTTCGCCAAGTTCAGCGTTTCTATAGCACGTGAGGATTTTGTTCAAATCGTCAAATCGGTCTGTTCCATTCAGTAATACTGACTGCAAAATTGCAGTCTGAAGATCCGCATGGACTGGTATTCCTTCAACAATCCAGTTAAATGCATCTCGACAACGATTTTGGAATTCAATTGGACCAAATTTGGCCAGAATTCCAAATATGAGTGTCCTCAACATAGAAATTGAGCAATCTAGAGTTTTTACTCTGCTTAAAAATCCCTTCGCTCTTAACAACCGTCCATCCAACACTTTCATATGGTACTTTAACCAGTTGTACCACGAATTCCCGAAATGGATTACAAGATTCAGTGTCTTGAACAAACAAACCAACAATCGATATGATATTATATATGCTCAGCCAAATATTATAGTTTGTCGTATTGCGGAGATTCCAACAGAGTCCAAGTCCATCAACCAAAGACATTTCTCCAATGTTAGCCTAATGTCATAATTCCATTAGTATACAAACCAAAAACAAAAAGTCCGTCAAAAGTCCAACTCTGTCCCTTACCGACAAATTCGACGAGGCACTGATTATAAGATCCTTCAGTGCCCCGACGTACTTAACTCGATAAAACCCCCCATTTCCAGCGTTGAACTAAAAATACAACATTTTTATTACTTTAATCCATTCGTCTCTACTTGATTTGATCGTAATTATTTCCTTTTTGTCTTTCAAAAAAAATTTGGACGGATTGGTCGGGAATGATTCCTGGATTAAATTATACGGGACCTTCCATAAAAACGACTCGTCTAATATAAAAAAAACTGCTAAAAACCATTTCCTCTAATACACTGATTCTGCTCTATAAACTGATTCTGAGTTACTGTCGGTGGTCGAAAGTTGGGAAACCTATCGTGAAAATTGAGGGACAACCGTAAGGTACGGAAATCCTTTCCGGGATATCCAACAGCGCATAATTTCCCCGATATCCACACAAGTCACTTGTTGCAATGCAGTCCACAAATCAGAGGATGTTGTGTTTCCAAACTCATGTCGAGATATATACAATCTCATTCCTTCACGGAATTTCTAAAACTACGGAATTCCGTGATTTACCGTGTCGCCAATATACTCGTAGAGATAGCTTATTATGGAAGATCCTTTGGCGTATGATATTTTGTCAAATATCTCATCTGCCTCTGAAGGAGCTCCAATTTCGATCTCGATTGGGTGACTGCTTTGCAAGGAATCCAAATTCATTGCCACGGAGATCTCGTTTATTTGGAATTGAGACCAAATGTCGTACTCGGGGAAAATATTGTCAACACACAAATATGAAATCCATGTGGCAAATCCCTCGTTGAGCCACAAATAAGTCCACCAGTCCATTGTAACCAAATTCCCGAACCACGTATGGGCAATCTCGTGGGCTACAACGACGGCCACTCGGTTGAGGATATTCGTCGAGGAAATCCCTTCCGTGGCCAAAAGTGCTGTTTCACGGAAAATCACCAACCCCCAGTTCTCCATTGCGGCTGAAAGGTTAAAGTACAAAAAACAAACAAAAAGCAAAGTCCGCAACGGCAATCAAGTCACATTTCTTCATCACGCAAGGATATTTAAAAAAATCAGTATAAAAGTCAATTGCACGACAAGCGATCTAAAATGTCTGAAAATGATCACTTTCAAAGCAAATCGACCCTCCTCTTGCCTTCCGGGGCCAGTATAAACCCTGACTTTAACTCCACTGGATGAAAAGTCCTCAATATAGTCGTATTCTCCCACAACAATCGCAAGCAGGTATGTCGACATGGGAGGTGTAGGTTCGAATGAAGTCATCACAAAATCGTCATTATTTTCATTTAGCCAAGTCTCCGTTTTACAAATATCCTTAAAAATTAGTATAAATATTAAAAAACCGTATTTGAGAGAACAGTCTGGTTTTTTCGAGTTATAATTGACAGAGTAAAAACTGCTTTGAATTCTGGCTCATCAAAACATGGGAGAGCCATTCTAGCATTTGTGGTCTAATGAACTGTCAATCCTCAACTTGCCTCAAAATCGGTAGCCACACCTCGAATTGTTCTTCCTTCGTACTTGTACGTAGTTCGGTACAACCCAAATAATTGCTTATTTACTTGCCCGTTGTATTTAATTTTGATTTGAGCACGTCCAATTTTCTATTATATTGAATATATTTTACTAGTTGTGGGCAATTTATTGTAAGTATCTGAGATTCTTCATTAACAGAAAATTTGACCGAAACGTCAATTTCATTATCTGAAATTGGATTTTTCTAATTACCTTGATTTACTAAAACTTGTTGAATATCAAGGCAATTTGAGTGGAGCATTATTTGTGGAGTGTCTAAAGCAATAATCTGTCAAAATTGTTTATATTTAAATATTTACCGTCACTGCGATCGTGACATTGCCTGTAAAAACATCTTTTTCAGTGTCAATTTTTAATGAGAGTTGATAACTTTGAGGAAATACATCTTTTGACAAACGCGAAAAAATAGTAGAACCGTTCATTGGTGGATTAAATGCACGTGTAATATGATGATGAAATAAAAAATTTTTATTTTAGAATAGAATTTAATTAAACGAATAAATACGTTTAATTTAAATAATTATTAGATTTTTTCTTTATTAAATCTAAGAAATTTACCGTCTCGACAACATGGTCTCCAAAACTCTTGAGCTCCTCGTAAATATCAAATTCAAACCTTCAGACATGCGACGGGTTAATTTACCTATTCGTTACGGGGGCATCGGCATTCGTTCTTGTGGAGATTTATTCTTCCCATGTTACCTTTCCTCGTTGTCTGCTTCCGCTAGTTTTGTCAACTCTGTTCTCTACCCCTTCTCTGAACAGCCCGAGTTGTCGGAATATGCGGCAGGTGTCAACATGTGGATTTCTCGTGGGCTTGAAATCCCGGACGTCCCCTCAGTTCAAAAGAACTGGGATGAGATACATTGTTCTTATACACTCGAAGATATCTGCCTAAAGCCATTGACAGGAGAGGGCTACACCCCCTCTCTTGTCGCCTCAGTGCCGGCCGTATACCCAGACATGCCACCTTAAACGATATTGTTAAGCGCGCGCTCAACGCCGCAGGATTTCCTTTGGTCCTGGAGCCGGTTGGGTTAGACCGTGGTGACGGAAAACGTCCCGATGGGTCCCCGCTATTCCCGTTCAAGGGGGGACTCGCTCTCGTTTGGGACGTGACCTGTGTCGACTCGTTTTCCTCGTCATCTCTCATCGACTCCGCGTCCCGCCCTGGCTCAGCTTCCGCACATGCCGAAACGAAAAAAATCGCAAAGTACGCCTCATTGGAGAACACCTGCCTTTTCGTCCCCCTGGCTTTCGAGACGAGTGGGATAATCGGCCCGAAAGCCCTGGGGTTCCTTTTAGAAATCGGTTTGATGATCTCGAAGAAAAGTCACAAGAGAAGTGAGTCTAGCTGGCTTTTTCAGCGCATTTCGCTTGCGATATTGCGCGAAAACTGCCTATCTATTGGCGCGTCCTCTCAATTAAAGAATTAACATCATAAATTCACTTAATTAACACTCGAACTTGTTAAAAATTGTAAAAAAAAGAAATTTACTAATTACTTAGTAATAGCAGGAAATGTAATTGGAATATAATTTCTGTGAGTTTTAATTATTTAATTATATTTTAATTTAATTGTTTAAAAAATAATTTAAAATTTGGAAGATGATTCATGTTATTGTAGTTTGCTCATTTTGAAATTAACTTTAATTAAGATTAACCGGGATTTCTAATTTTTCAACATTCATATTTAGATCAGGTAAAAGATGGAAACTCGATACAGCTGAAAAACATATATATGATAAATATTACCAATATTGCCTTCGAAAAATGTTTGGAGAAATTAAATGTCAATTTATTTTTTAATTTTTAGTCCCTAAAATATCATCTCCGCCAGATTTTGTATCTTTTACTCAGACCTGCCAACTTGTCGATTCAGCAAAATTGGTCCAAAAATAATGAATATTTATAGCAATATACGAATAGTTATTTTAATAATTTAACTCAAAATCACATTTTAATCAAAAGTAAACCAGTCTTGTTCAGACCCAAACAAATCATTGAGAAAAACTGCAAAAAAATCATCAGAAATCTCCAAAAAGAGCACAAAATTCCAAACGATTTTCCCAATTCTGTAAAAATATTTTCCCAGGATTTGCTTTCATACAAACCAGATGTATTTTTAGCCATTTTGAGTTCAGACTTGTTTCAAGTCAGCAATGAATATGTTCAAAGATCTCAGTCCTTCTCAAAAAACTGGTTACTACCGAGTTGTCTCTCAGTATTCACTCAATTCCTCTTCTTTGGTTCGGAAATGGGAGTCGGAGATGATTTCTGCTGGGAATTTTCACCTCGGTTTGTTTTTACGCTTTTTTTATTGAATACCAGTCAGGCGTAGTATTTTGAATGGAGATCAAAGAAAAGTTCGGCATCAAATTTTGACTGAAATGTTGTCTTTAGAGATGTTTGGTTTTGTTGATGTGTTGGAAATGTATGGGTTGACTCTCTTTTATTATGTCAATCTGCCAATTTCACCTTTTCTTTCTTTAAAGAAGTGTTCACGTTTTTGGAAGAATCTTTCAAGTATTTAAAAAAGGGTTTCTCTTTTTAAATTAGTCTAGGAATACATTGATGTAACATTAGACTTTTTAAAATTCACTGAGGGCAAGTGGTGACTATTGGCGAGTGAATTTATTTTTATAGACATTCTATTTTTTAATTGTTGCATTTATATTTTGTTTTTTGTTAATTTTTCAAATAAGGACTGCATTTTGGACGAAGTATGGAAGTATTTCGGACTATTACGAGTTTGTCCCCCTCGCCTTCGAAACATCCGGAATCGTCGGCAGGTCTGCGACTCGCCTTCTTACCGACATTGCCAGAATGACTGCCAGGAAGACCAACGACCGGAGGGAGACGAGCTGGCTCTTCCAGCCAATCTCGGTCGCGGTGCTCCGCGGAAACTGCCACTCGATACGTCGTTGAGCTGACCTCCAGGCTCTTTATAAACTCGAGTTAACTTTTTCATATTTTGTTAGTCAATGTAGCTTTGTTATGAAAGCAAGAAAGAAATTAAAGATAGCTAAGTTAATTAAAGGCCTCACGAGACACCCGACCAGCCTCGCGAATGGCGAAGCCGTTCCCTCGGATCACAGCAATCGACAGACGTTCCAGGAGCCAAGAAAACTCTCTTAATAAATCGACTAATAAATCAACTCTTAATAAATCGACTCTTTGTTAGTAATAAATCGACTTAATGACTCTTAAAAAAAGGACTACATTTAGTCAGTAGAGAAACATAGAATAGATTTTATTGATTCATTGGAAAAATAACAGTCTACTTTTAGAATCGCTACTAAAATTTTTAAAAAACTAGTATTTAATAATATATACGCGATTTCGCGATTTTTGTGAACCGCAAAAAATTTTTGGTTAATAAATATGTTCTAACCGCTAATAAACGATTTAATGATTCGAAAGATAAAATATCAGTGGATTATAATAATTGGAACGGTATTTATTTACTGAAAATGTAGTTAATCATTTCCACGTATCTATTGTTGAAAACGGAAGTTTCTGGCTTAGATAGTAGAAAATACGAAACTAAAAAAATTAGCTATAAAGATTTTGAAAATATGAGAAACAAAAATAAAACATCAATTCTTGTGGTCACTATATCCGGTAATCTGACAAAGCTAACTTTTTATAAAAGATCCAAAAAATGTAGCAAGAAGGCAAGCAATAAGAGAATCTTGGGGAAATAGAGAGATAATGGAACGCTCAAACGCAAAAATGCTATTTTTTATAGGTACAAATGAAAAACCAATTACTATTTCTTTGAGAAAAGAATCAGATGAGCACAATGATCTAGTTTTTGCAGATTTTGTTGAATCCTACTTTAATTTGTCTATAAAAACGATGGAAGCATTAAAGTTTATTTTAGGCGTCATTTATTAGGTGGGCAATACGTGACTTTCCAAATTTTGAATATTTTGTAAAAGTTGATGATGATATTATTTTTAATATTGGGGAATTAAGTTCAAAAATATCTCTCTTAGGTCCTGATTCTCATAAGAAAAATAGTCGATTTACGATGTGTCATTTGCTCTCAAACAATGTTCCTTTTAGAGAGAACTCAAAATGGTTTATATTATCAGAAGTCAAATTATAAGGGACATTTCATATGAAGAGTATCCTTTAAATTATTATCCTCCATTTTGTTCGGGAACATGTTATGTCTTGTCTAAAGATGCGGTAACAGCGATTGTAAATGTGTGTCAAAATGAAAAATTAATTCATCTTGAAGATGTGGCTGTGACTGGTTGAGGTTCGGTTAATAATATTTTTAGGAATTTGTGGTGAGAAGGCAGGAGTGATGAAACTACACGTTGAAGGATTCTCAATCCATCAACGATACGATTATTTATGTGATGCCAAAAACTTGATTTCTATTCACCTGAGTAACACCCCGTCGAACGTGAAAGATATATATTTTAAATTAAAAAACGAATGCTAAATTGATTGTAACAAAATATTATTCACTTCAATTTTACCAAACAATACATTTTTTTATTAATTATGATTTAATTCTATTATATATTAATTTAAAATTTTTTTTTTCCATATGCAATTTTTTTAGCTTTGACCAGTTCAACGGAAAAGAGTTAAAATGCGCAGCGGATCGACTGGCAATTCCCGCGCATGATGGCCAATGAGATCCTTTGAAAGAGTCTGATCGACTCGTTGGGATCTTTTGTGGCAACCACGAGCTTAGATCCAAGGCGGCGGAGAAACGATAGCGTCTGCGGGCCGATGACTCCAGAGGTTTCCACCGCGACTGCAGTGAATTGGTGATTCTTTGTCAGGACCCGGTACTTCTTCTGTTTTGTTAGTTCCGCCTGCTTTGCAACTGAGCCCGGTTCCGCAGCGGAGACAGTTAGATTCTTGGCGGAGAAAGTGTCGGAGCAGGTGGCGTCCCAGATAAGGCATTTCCCCTTTTCAAACGGGAAGATTGACATGCCATCCGGGCGCTTACCGTCGCCTCTGTCGAGCCCGACTGGTTCGAGCTCATTAGGAAACCCCGCCGTCGTTAGGGCACGGCTCACGGTGTCGTTGATGGCGGCGTGTCGTGGGAAACGTCCGGCACTACGTGAGCAAGAGAGGGGATGATGGCCAAATGAGTCCACTCTTAAACCGCAGCGGCACTGGTGTGTTCTGCAAATGAGAAGTCCGAGGCGGAGAGAGACGGAAATCCTTACACAGTCGTTGTCCATTAAGGTGCCGATTGACGCCATAGGGATTGCTGTGAGCCATGCACCAGAATATGGTTGCGAGGCGGCCAATAAGCAAGCCAAGCGATGTTGATTGAGTTTCGGCTTGAGGCTGTTTATCTTGTGGTCGCAGAGGATCCGGTCCCATTGGCCTTGAGCGTGTGTATTCTCCGGGATTTCCAGAGACATCCCTTGCCAGCAACTTTCTGCGGCGACCGACTCTGTGTCCATAGATGATTCGGTTACGGATTGGAGAATCTCCTGGACCAGATCGTTGGTCGCATTAACTGAAGATAAGTACGCCGGGATAGAAAGGTCGACAGATGATGGGATACCAATACCGCCATGGCTTATAGGAAGTGTGGCCTGTTGCCAACCGATCTCATCGAGGGTAATATTGCAAATGGACTCCAAGCTGGATTTAAGCGAAAAATCAAATGATTCGAGAGCCCTCAGGTTAAAGAAACATGGGGCACTTCTGAGGATAAATAGAAGCTTTGGAATTGCAAAACAATTGCAAAGGAAAAACAGGCCGGAATGGGAATCGATTTTTGCTAGTTTGTTAGAAATTGCCACCAGCGAGGATGTTTTAGCATATAGGGATGATTCAACACCCAGATTAGATATAGGGGACCCTAAGATTTTCAAATTTTCGATCAAGGTCCTGCGGATATTTGGAAGGACATTCGAGAACGTATTAAATACAGAGGTAAAATCTTCTGGGGCAAAGCCAATATTGGCAATTTCGGATTTGAGCGGATTGATGGATAGGCCAAGAGAATTAAGGGAGGGGATCAGATTTTCCAAATCTTTAAGGACAGAAGCTACCGGACCTCCGATAGTAGCGTCGTCCAGGTACCATACATTGAAACGAGATGAGATGTTCCGAACACAGGATCGATCGTCAGGGCAAAAAGCAACGGGCCAAGTGGGTCGCCCTGTTGAACATCGTTGCTGGAATGTAGGATTTGGTCATCGGCAATAAGAAGGCTTGGCTTGGAGTAAGCCATAGATACCAAGCGGGCAATTGAGGGAGCACGGCGGTAGCAAGTTTCGAGAATACAGTCCCGACAAAGACTGTTGAAGGCATTTGTCAAGTCTAGCTTCACGAGTACAGAGGCGTTATCCGGCCTTTCGGTCGAGGCGGAAATAAACTTTCTTGCAGCATGGACAGCAGCTTCACAGCCGCCGCGGACACCGACGCCCAACTGAAACGGGCGTAGTTCCTGACCCAAAGACTTGGTAACTTGTCTACAGACTACTTTGGAAGCAAGACGGCGAAAAAATGTACCAACAGCAATAGGGCGGATCCCGCCTTCCTTCTTCCTCAATGCGGTGATGTTTGCAGAAAATAGGAGGTCCCGAGCGTACTCGGGGATTTGTGCCTGGATGATCATGTTTGTCAGAGCAGTTATGGAGACGAGGAGCCGAACAATACATTTGTAATAAAATTTATTCAGAAATCACAACTACAAAATACTAAATAAAATAGCACGACTTTATTTTTTTACATCCTATGAAATATTGACACAATTTGGGCAATAACCCCAGCTCTTTTAAAAACAAATTATAATATTCAAATAGTTTATAATATACCGCCAACTATAAAAAAACACAACATAATATTTAATGAACCGCAAAAAATTTCCGGCTAATAAATTTGGTTTAACCGCTAATAAACGATTTAATGATTCGAATGAGAAAATATCAGCGGATTATAATAATTGGAACTGTATTTATTTGTTGAAAATGTAGTTAATCATTTCCACGTATCTATTGTTGAAAAATGAAGTTTCTGGCTTAGATTGTAGAAAATACGAAACTAAAAGAATTAGCTATAAAGATTTGGAAAATATGAGAAACAAAAATAATACATCAATTCTCGTCGTTATTATATCTGGTAATTTAGCAAAGCTAACGTTTTGTAAAAGATCCCAAAAATGTAGCAAGAAGGCAAGCAATAAGAGAATCATGGAAAAATAAAGAGATAATGAAACGATCAAACGCAAAAATGCTATTTTTTATGGGTACAAATGAAAAACCGATTAATATGTCATTGAGAAAAGAATCAGACGTGCACAATGATCTGATTTTTGCAGACTTTGTCGAATCTTACTTTAATTTGTCCATAAAAATAATGGAAACATTAAAGTTCATTTTAAGCGTCATTTATTAGATGGGCAATACGTGATTTTCCAAATTTTGAATATTTTGTAAAAGTTAACGATGACATTGTTTTTAATATCGAGGAATTAAGACGGAAAATATTTCTTTTAGGTCCTGATTTCCACAAGATAAATAGTCGATTTACAATGTGCCATTTGTATCAAGAGGCTACTCCTATTAGAGAAAACTCAAAATGGTTTATATTATCAGAAATCAAATTATAAGGGACATTTCATATGAAGAGTATCCTTTAAATTATTATCCTCCATATTGTTCTGGGACATGTTATGTCTTGTCTAAAGATGCGGTTACTGCTATTGTAAATGTTTGTCAAAACAAAAAATTAATTCATCTTGAAGATGTCGCTATAACCGGTTAAAATTCGTTTAATGACATTATTAGGAATTTGTGGTGAGTTGGCTGGAATAATGAAGATAGGCGTCAAAGGATTCTCAATTCACCAACAATACGATTATTTATGTGATGCCAAAAACTTGATTTCTATTCACCTGAGTGACACCCCATCGAAAGTGAAAGATATATTTTTTAAATTAAAAAACGAATGTTGAATTGGTTTTAACAAAATATTCACTTCAATTTTACCAAACAATGCATTTTTAATAAAAATTATTCAGAAATCACAACTACAAAATACTAATTAAACTATCATTTTTTACATCCTACAAAATATAGACACAATTTGGGCAATACCCCGAGCTCTCTAAAAACAAATTCTAACATCCGAATAGTTTATAAAATATACTACCAACTATAAAAAAACAACAAAATATTTAAAAATTACTCATCAGTTTTACTACCATAATGTCTAAACTCAGGCTTCAACTCCCACATTGATTTATGTGGAGGGCGAGTATTAAAAATACAACATTCCTGTAAAATCTCTTTCAAATACCCCATTGGCTGGTCCGTCACATTAGACAAGTAATAGGTCGTGTAGTATTGGTGACTTTCAAAGGCAGCAAAGACCTTTTCCAAGACCACACTCTTTTCCTGCCGCACTTTCATGTCCTTTCTTCCTCTCATATTCTGAGAATTTTTCTATTCAAAAATTAACCCCAAAACTTACATCTTCCCGTGGAATAATTTTTTTATCTCGCACAATTCCCTCCAGTTGAATGCTCTGTTTTTGTGGCTTAAAATGTGTAGTGTACCTAAATATCGAGTTGGGACTAACTTTGACAAATCTAAGGAAGCTGTGGCAATGTCCGCCATAAAATCACCACGTTGAATCACGTGTCCTTCAATCGATAAGATTTCGTCCCCCAAAATAGCTGTTTCATTGGCGGGCTTTGGTTGTTGGGAGATTATGAGTTGGGTTTGTTGGTCCTCGACTTTGATTATATTAATTTTATAATTTTTTTGTTTATTTAGAGGAGTGGCTTGTCTTTTGAGTGGAAGACTTGAAATAAATCCAACTTTTGATGTTTTTTCTTGATTCCTTGGGATCATCGTATATAGTTACATTGTTTTATTTATTGTCATTTTTCCGACAATATCATCAGATGTTTTGGTTTCCCGCCACAGTCGAGAGAGAGATTTGGGGACCTTCATAACCCATACAGCACGTGCTGCCATTGAAGGGTCAACATCTTTAGAAGCATGCATGTAGTCCATTTCTACACACAACCAAGACTGAGAATGTTAATTTTAAATATTTATTTATAAAAAATTTAATTTATATTTTAAATTAAAAAATAAATCATAATAATTTTCAGGACTAATTCTGAAGATTTTCAAAATTTTTTTACTTAGGCTATCATATCTGAGAGGATTTCAATTGTTTACTTTTTCGAAAAATTATTTTATTATTTAATTAAAGTTTTTGAATTAAAATTTATGGAATTTATTTATGAACTTTATGATCAATTAAAAGTGAATTAGCAAAAAAAAAAAATTAAAAGTGAATTGAAAAATATTTTCTTGACAAAAAATGAATAATGATATTCTCTCTAATTTTTTAAAAAGAGTTCTTTTTAGTTTTTTAACAAATATTTATTTAAAATATTATTTAGGCGTGCCGAGGATAAAGTTAACATTTTTAGGGATATCGCGAAAGGACAAGTTTGGGGAACCCTGCCTTAGACTAACTGGACAAAACTAATTTGACAATTTTTCAGGAGTATGAGAGAGAACAAGTAATTATTCTGATTAATTCCAAATTGAGACATTAATAAGTTTCTCATGTCTCTTAAGTTTCCTTTTTATTTTGTTCGGCTGATAAATACTAGGAAGTTCATGATATATCCTATCAGAAATCTATTCATATTTTGAATCCGTATGTGATGAGATTTCTAGTAACTCGTCAAACCGGATCGGAGCTTCTAACACGACAGTCAATGAGAGTCGAATACTAAACTATTACAATGTTTGTTTTTACTCGAATTAAGTAAATTTCAAAACAAGGCTTGAACATTAATGTGCGAATTAAAATAAAATTGTGCCTGCGGTTTTCTACTATCTTTTTTTCTTTGATAAAAAAATTGATTCTTTTAAAACAATTATTAGCGATTCGCAATCCGTAAGGCTGGGAGGGCCCCCTAAACTGCGTAGTCTTCAAAAATCTTTCTCCCTTTTCTAACTGTCCATAAATTAACATGTATTGTTGAAAAAAAATAAATCAAACGATATTAAGATGCAGATGAGAAGATTTAACTTTTGAACGATTTCTGGAATGATTTGTTTTCTATTATTAACGATTGAACAGTTAATCAACTTTGAAAAATATTGTGACCTTGAATTTGATTTAACCTTTATATTTTAACCAAAATCTGTTTTTTGGTCCTTAAATTTTCAACCAAAATCTCAAAAATATCTTTTTTGGAAAGAAAGTTTAATCAGTATTTTTTATTCATTTTCCTGTTTTAAATATGAACTAAAAATTAACTCAATGTTCTGTTTTAGAATCATACCTCTATCAAAAGTATTCAAGTAACCCAATTAAAAATAGACTTTTTCTTTTGTATTGATTGATATAATTCGATTTCAATCGGATCGTAAATATCCGTCCTTGATAATATTTCTTGAAGTATGCTCAGATTTACTAATTTTGTGGTCAATAAAGGCTTTAATTTATGATTTCCAGGCATATTTAAGTATAAAATCACAGATACTGTATTTTTGGAGTTTTTGCATTTTCCGAATGAAGTCCTGTTGCGGGAACTTTAACTTTTTGACTTGAATTGTTCCAAAATTGACTTGCAACTCTTTAAAATAACGTTTACTGTCCTTCCGCAAATGTTCAAATTAAAAAAAATTATCGCCAATTCTTTGACATGATAATATGTTGAAGGCGCAGTGCAAGCCGCGACCAATCAATGTCAACTAGTCAATGTCAGATTAACTTGATTTTTTCAAGATTAAGAATGATTTTAAATGATTTTAATTTTTTCCAGGACCCTAATGCTTCCTTTCGGTTCTGGAGGCCACTGGTCTTGATCGCGGAGACGGCAATCGTCCAGACGGAATGACGATCTTCCCATTCAGCAAAGGGAAGTTTCTCGTATAGGATGCAACCTGTGCTGACACCTTTTCTCTGGGGACCGTTACTCAGTCTGCGTCGTGTCCTAGCTTCGCGTCTTGCCGGGTCGAGGAAAACAAACGAGGAAGTACGCATCGCTCCTGACTCGTACCACTTCGTCCCAATCGCCGTGGAGACGAGGGGCATGATTGGGCCCGAGGGGAAGATGATTCTTTCGTCTATTAAGAAGCTCATTGGAAAAAAGACCAATGACCTCCGGAAAACCAGCTACCAGAGGATATCGATACCAATCTTGTGAGATAACTCGCTTGCTATCCGCGGTGCGGCCACTGGCAAATCCTGATTTCCATTTAATAATTATTTTTTTCAACAAAAAAAGAATGATTTTTATATTTGACTATCAAAATTTCTTTTTATTATAAAGTTTCCAATGAATTGTGTCCGTAACGATTGGCCTCATGGATCCTTTGAGTAATAATTTTCATTTCTTCAATGTTAAGGTAACATTAGGGTTTTAGATAGGGTACTGAAAAAGTTTAGGTTTCTATTTAACGTTATCCCTAATCTATAAAATAGGAATCAATATATTTTATATTGCAATAAATAACATGTTATTTCCGTAAATAATAATGTGGTTTTATAACGCTCTCAAGACCGATAGCAACACTCGGCAAAGCTTCCTCCGTTCTTCCATTAGTAAACTGAGACTTTGTCATTCTTCCGACGGGATCATTCCAAACGTATGTTCTGTACGCATACTCTCCACTGTTTTCCGAATAGCCACAGACTAAATGTAGGCTAATTTATATTGTTCGAGACAGATTCCTCCGGAAAACATTTCCTACAGCAATAGGTCTTACGCCGTTGTCTTCTTCCCGAGGGCAGTGAGGTTTGCAGAAAAGAAGATACCACGAGCAAAATCAGGAAGCGAACCGGAGATAAAACGGTTGCATAGATTGGTAATTGAGCGTAAAAGTTTCCGCCCGTTATTTTACATTCTTTATATAAGTTTAGCCACAAAAAATTAATTATAAATTGTTTCTAAAACGTTTTTATATTGTTTAGTCTAACAAATTTTATGGTTTCTCTGAGAAGAGCTTTTAATTTGTTTTTTTCTAAACACAAACACAATGAAAAAATGAAATATCAAAAGTAATACCAATAAAATATATTTCAAGTTCGAGTTATAAAACCGGCATAATGTTGCTTAACATGGGAGGATGTGAGACGTTAGAAGGAATTAGCGACTATCTGACCAATATATTTACTGATCCAGATGTTGTTCAACTTCCATTCAGCAGGCAGTCTTTAATATTTATACCGTCTAATAGCGTCACTGGAAGATTACTTGCAATCAGAAGAAAATCCACAGTGGTTGAATACTATAAGGCAATTGGCGGAGGCAGTCCTATAAGAAAAATAAGCGAAGAACAAGCAAAAATGATTACAAAATACTTAAATACAAATTATCCTTCACTCGGTCTAAGTTTTTATTAATTTACTTAGGGCCATTTAAAGTCTATGTTGGATTTAGGTACTCACCACCGATGATTGATGAAGCGTATGAGGCTATGGAAAAAGATGGGATTAAGCGAGCAGTGGCCCTTTCCCTATTTCCACAGTACAGCTGTATCACTACGGGGAGTTCCTTGAATTATTTGGCTCAAATTGCTTTAAAGAAAAAATCATTAATAATGTGGAGTATAATTGATAGATGGCCTACTCAAGATTTTTTTATAAATGTACTTTTAAACATTTTGTTATTTTGCAGTTTTTGGTCGACAAATTGAGAGATTTGATAAGGGATTTTGAAAGTTATGATGATAAACCACCCGTTATTTTATTCACTGCTCATTCTATACCTCTTAAAGTGAATTATTTTTTACCAATGATAAGGTTCTTGACAAAGGTGATCCCTATGTAAGGGAAGTCTTTGCAACGAGTTATCAAGTCATGAAAAAACTAAATTTAGACTTGCCGTATTGTGTTTCTTGGCAATCACGGGTAGTTTTTGATTATGTTTTAACATTTAGGTTGGTCCTATACAGTGGATGGTACCCAGTGTTAATAAAATGCTTACTGGTTTGGCTAAGAATGGCTATCAGAATATCATTTTAGCTCCAATTGTGTTTGCTGCCGATTGCAGCGAGACTTTATATGAATTGGACATTCTTTATAGAAGTTTAGCCACAAAAGTTGTTTTGGATAATTTTAATGAATTTTAAGATCGGGATAAAAAAATTCGCCAGGCTTCCAGTGCCTAATCTTGATCCTGACTTTCTTTATGTTTTTTCACTTATATTAGTTTTAGGGATTAGCCAGGCTAACTGGAGAACACATTATCCAACGAGGAGAAGTATCGAATCAATTGAAAATGAGATGTCCTAACTGTAGAAGCAGCCGTTGTATAAAAACACGAACTTTTTTCTGTAATAATTACTAACCCTTAAATATGTTAATAATTTGATAATTAAGTTGATTACTAACCTCGGCCTTTATCAGAGACATCGGGAGGAAATTGGCCGATAGGACGAAAGAGCCACGCGAGGTTTTGTTGCCATTGCAGAGGATATCCATCGCTATTCTACGTGGCAACACGCATGCGGTACTTACCGCAGGAGGACGCGTGCTTTAACCCTCGGAGATTCCTTTTTGTTTATTCCTAACTTATTTTAATTTAAAAAATTTTTTTATCAAAAAACCTTAACCTTAAACCAACACCACTCCTTAATCCTCTGTCTCCAGGTTAGTTACGACTCTTTTTCCCTCATTCTCCATATTATCTTCATGCGAATGACTTGCTTCAATTAAAAAGCTACTGGCTGAATTTTTCTCCTCATCAGTGATTCTGATCCAATGCCTGTAGTCAACAATTATACTCTTCAGTGTTTTCTTCAATATAACTGACTGTATATAATACTGAGTTGCGTCTTCGATACCAAATTTTTTAATGTATTTCTTAAAAAACTTGGAAACAAGCCCATCCCAAGTCAAAACCAGTGGAATTATTTTAACTTGAACGGCATAAAGAATGGACAAATCCCCTGCCAATAAATTGTATTTATAGGATTTCTCAACCTGCTTCAGGCGGTCTTGGGAAGTGATTCCAACTTCGATAAGAGTAATTTCGTTTTTAATTTTGTCGTTTAAAAAAGCAGAAATTTTTTTGAAACCAGATGATGCCGGTATAATTCGCAATGAATATGAATTAAATTCAAACATTTTTATTTTCAAGACAAATCCTTTGTACTTCCCAACCATGACCATTGCCCAATCTGTAGCACACATGATTAGATTGGAAAATGAAATTTGTTTTTCTTCAAAATACGTTAAAAATTGACTCTTCGGTAGAATCTGTTATCAAAGGTCTAATAAACAAAACCTCTTCACAAAAACTACTTATTCGTCAAAAAATCTAAACAAAATATTATTTAAAATACCTACCTAACATAGGCCATTAATATAGATTTATTATCACATACCAGACATTCGTCAATCTGTATGGAAAAAACAGTTTTTCTAAGTATAGCTTTAAGGAATCTTCGACGCTTTCAGCCATTTCGTCAATTCGGCGACGAATCGTATCATTACTCAAAGGTAAATTATAGGAACATCAAAATGGTCACACTACTTGTAAAATTTCAGATGGATAATGTCCCAACATATCTTGTAAAACAACTGCGAAAGAAGATATTATTAACGATTCACTCGAAACATGGGTAGCATTATTTTTAGCAACGATATGGGCAATTGTGTAGAATGCAAGTAACCCATCTATGAAATAGGTTATAGGAAATACTTTTTCGTGCAAGAGCATGATGATTGATTAACTTTTGAAAGGTAGTAGGCTCATCAATCTTGTTTTTTATATTTGAAAATATTCAGACGAAGATCCGACTAGATTTGAATGTTTAGTCCTCAAATGGTGTGTTAATCTTGACAATTTCATCGAACTATTAGCCAAAGAATTTTTGCAGATTATGCAAGAAGGCTTAGATTTGTCTCCACTGGAAAGGATAAATCCTTATTTCAAATAATCTTTACTATAAATCCGAGGAGTACGAGAATTACCACCAGTCATGTGATTAACACGAGTATTTATTGATATCAAATGATAATGGTTAACCATCGTAATGAACTAATTACTAATAACAAAAAATATTTAAAAAATAAAAATAATACCATGTATCAATTTTTTTCCCTGCACCAATTTTTTTCCATGTACCAAAATTGGTGCACGTGCACCACGGTTGAGAATCACTGATTTAGACATTTGAATAATATGGAATGCAGAGCTTTACATTCGATCCTCTTGATTAACCAATTCTTCTGGGCGATTTTTATAGACTCCACACATATGCTTTCTCTTCTCTCAATACCATATTTGGAGGCTAGAAATCCTGCGATCGTTGATAAGTGCAATTTATTTGTTTTAATTGATCGCAGAATCCCCGACGTCCTCACGCAAACTGAAGACATCCTCTCAAGGCCACCCAAGAACTGGAATAGCATCAATTCACATTTAAAAACAATCGACGTTAATCCTCTTCCAACGTTTTTCCTGCATAAATACAGCCGCTCTTTGTTTGCCGGCTTTAAGTGTATTTCGAGGGAGACGAGTAAGCCCCTGATTTGCAGGTCAATTTTCGAACTTGGAAGGCTCAATGTCGATCAAGCCAATATAAATAGCGATAGTGCATATTCGTTTATGGCATGAAACAAGTTTGCAGAGTTTTGTTTTGCAAAGATTGATTATTCTTTCCTTAACTTTCAGTAGGATTGACCCCATAACTTTCTTTGAGGACACACTCCCTTTGACGTCTAACACCGCCAAATAACGATATCCTTCCACCCCTTCTATAGGTTTACAGAAGGAAAGATTGTCCAGGTTGGACGCAGATTTTTGAGGATTCATCTACAACCCGGCAGTTTCAAAAAACTTCCGGACTGTTTTCATTATTTCTACAATCTTATTCTCTTTATATGCAAGTAGTTTAAGATCGTCCACAAAGAACAAATGATTCGTCGAGTAAATCTCCATATTAGGGTTACTTTGGTTAATCAAAATCTTTATTACCTGGGAGCAACCATCAACTGTCGTGGCTCGTACGCAGATCATATAGCAAATCAGAGAAAGAGGAGTGTGAGGATCCTCAAAAGCTTAACCAGGTTCCATCTGGATCCGGAAACGTACATCTAAGTATACAAAACGTGTGTGCAGCCAGTCCTCACATATGGCTACGAGGGCTGGTACGGTACGGAGGAGAGTGACTACCTGATCGAACAGTTGGAAAAGACAAGACGTTTAGTTATGAAATTGGCTTACGGAGTACAACTTGACGGAAGGTTAAAAGACTCACAAGAATCCTCTGTGCCCACGATCCGGATGGTCTTGGAGAATCGTTGTCAACTATGACTACAAATTGGGGATACGCATGGAAAGAGACACTTCGGTGCCTTGTCTTTATCTCCCCGTTGATGATTTCTTCCTTGTTTTTCTTTTTCTTTTCGCTCAATAAACACTATTCTATTCTCTTCAAATTTTGGAAATTTCTCATTTAATATTCGACAGAGGGAATCCATGACCATAACGAACATTTGTGGGGATAACGAGTAGCCTTGTAGGATCCCACAACCAAGTTCTACACAGCCAATTTTTCGTTGGTCAATTTGGAGGTTTACATTCCATCTTTCAACAATACTCTTCACAAAGGCCGTTATCCACGAAGGGACCCCTGAACACTCTAACACATGGAATAAAAAGGCATGATCGACAGAATCGAATGCCTTCTTGACATCAATCCATACCAAGTAGAGATTGTTCGGATATTCCTTATTGATTAATCAGGGCCTGTTCTTTAGCACCCTGGCATCGCCTTCTCGTCCCAAGTTGGTTGTCGGAAATTAGACCAAATAAATCCACAAAGTCCGATAGTTTCAAGTTGACGCATTTAGTTACTATCTTGTATAGGTTAGGCCATTTCCCAGGGATATAATCTCCTAGGAGTTGGTTCCTAGGAGTCTCTTGGAATAGCTTTCACCTTCTCAATTTGGACATTTAGTTCCTCAAGACAAACTTTGAATCAGGAAATTTCCACGTTCAAATGTGCTACATTTTCTTGCTTTTGGGTGATCGTTCTAGCTTTATCAGTCTTGTTTGGAATCATCAGTTTCTTGACGGCTCTGAATCCAACTGGATTCGACCTCGCTGATGGTAGCTGACAATGAGTGGAGGTTTATTGTCATCTTCCTGACTCCATCGACAGGACTAACCACACAATTTAGTACACCCCGACAGACAAATTCCCTGCTTCCTCGAGACTCATACTATTATTTCCCGCAGGGGGGCCCATAGGATTAGATTTCCATAAATAGCAAAATCTGGCATACAACACCACAAGAAAATAACGTGCTTTTTTAAAATTATCGATTATTATCATATTCTTAAGAACAAAAAATCAATTTCTAAAATAAAAAGCAATTGTTTTAAGTAATCTTTTGTGGGTTCCTGAAAGATTAACAACAATCCTGAACTATGAAGAAATTTATTTCTTCATCGAGAATTCAAATCGGCAAAAGACGAACATTTAACTAATTTTTTTTTTTTTTAATCTTAATAGTTTATTACAATGAAAAGAAAATGGAACAAGAAGTCAGCTACTAGCCGCAGAGGAATAGAGAAACTGTTCCCCCTGAGTACGGCTATTGAGACGCGCGCTCAAAAAGCCGATTGACCTCACGGGGGTCGTTTCTAATCCTCCGAGGTGACGGCCTCTCTCGTGAGAAAACGTAGCGTGGCTGGGCCGAATGTGCCTGATGTTTCGACTGAAACAGGCACAAAGAGGAATCTGTCGGCGAGCGAGGCGTACTTGTCTTTCTTCCGGGTCTCTGCCCTCCTCGCCGCTGTGCCAGCTTCGATCGCGGACGCGAGAAGGCATGTTGACGCAAAAGTGTCAGAGCATGTCGCGTCCCAGACGATCGCTTTGCCGCACTGAACGGGAAGAGCGAGACGCCGTCCGGCCTCTTCCATCGCCCCTGTTAAGGCCAGAGGGCTCCAGCTGGCACGGGATGCCGGTTGCCTCGAGCAGACGCTTTATTATGGAATTAAGCTGTCCGTGCCTGGGTAACCTCCCAGGGCATTTGCGGCAGGAGAGCGGGTGTAGACTTTGCGGTCTATATGAGCCCCGCAACGGCATTGGTGAGGCTGGCAAATGTCCAAGCCGAGTCGGAGAGATATTCCGATTCTTAACAGTCTGGGTCCAGGAAGGTTCCAGCTGCGGGGGAAGGATAGGCGTTGATCCAGGCGCCAGTCCGTGGAGATGCTCCAGACAACAGACAAGCACGCGGTGTTGGTCTCCGTGAGACAGTAAGTACCGGAAAGACTGAGAGCTGCTGATCTCCGTCCATTCGCGCATAGGCATAGGTCAACGGGGTTTTTAGCCGAATCTGTCCACAACGATGTGCCGTATGAAAGCTCTGAGTCCGTGAGCGATCCAGAGGGAGGAGGAAGGATCTGATTATTTACTACCATTAATCTTTTAAGTCAATTGACGTAAATTGAATAATTATAAATTTGATCAATTAAATAATTTATCTAACACAGCGGTTCTCAACCGTGGTCCCGGGACCACTAGTGGTCCCCAGAAAATTTTAGTGGTCCCCAGGAATTTTCGAAAAATAAAAATATATTAAAGTTAAAACTAATTGTACAATTAAGTATAAATCAAAAACATTGAAATTAATCAAGCGGTTTTCAATCGTGGTCCCCAGAAAATTTTAGTGGTCCCCAGGAATTTTCGCAAAATAACAATATATTAAATTTAAAACTAATTGTACAATTAAGTATAAATCAAAAACATTGAAATTAATCTGATTTGATTAGCGTGGTTTATCATTCTAGTTATGGTTAACAAGAATCGTCGTCTTTGGTCGGATTCTTACGTACAATTTGGATTCACTAAATTCATTGCCCCAAATAATGAAATAAAGGCAAAATGCATGATTTGCCATAAAATTTTGGGAAACAATTCACTGAAACCTTCTCAACTTAGGCGCCACAAAGAGTCTGTACACCCAGAAAATTCCTGTTGAAGACCCAATTCCAAACTGGATCGTTCAACCTTTCTTGACCTCATTTAAAGAATATCAGGAACTCAATTTTCAGCAGAGCTTGATTGAACTTCAATGTAATCAGTCTGCTCAGATTATTTTCAAATGTACTTCATTATTAGATTTTTGGTATTCTCATTAATAATTACTTTTTATTGTTAGGTGTCAGATGGCGAAAGAATTCCCCATTTTGAGTAAAACTGCATTGGAATCAATACTTGCATTCCCCACTACTTATCACTGTGAAATGGCGATGTCGTGTCTGACTTTTCTAAAAACAAAATATAGAATAGACTACGGGTACAAGATGATATGCGAGTAGCTTTGTCGAACATAGAGCCTGATATAAGTAAAATTATTCTGAGCAAACAAGATCAGAAATCTCACTAAATTACTATTAAATTTTCTGTTATTTTCATAATGTTCATGTTATTTTTATAATAATATTCGAACAGTCTAAACCTGGCCCTGGCGAGGCCAAAAATTGTGCGCTAATACCAAAAAATGTTTATTTTATTAAGGTGGTCCCACAAAATTTTATAGTGCAAAAGTGGTCCCCAGTCTAAAAAAGGTTGAGAACCGCTGATCTAACACCTTAACGAATAATTCTTTAATTAAATTTAAAACAAATAACAATAAATTTTCATTAAAACACACTCAAGCACATAAGTCAATCCCTATCACAACGTCCATCCAGCCTAATACTACAAATTATAGTCCCAGCTTAAGACATACGATGAGGTAATTGTCGGTGGGGACATATTTCCGTTATGATACTCAGAAATGTTATTCTCTCCCACTGGCTCTTCGTACTCCAACATTATTGGCTGATCAAGGGAGACCCTTGGGGAAGTCCCTTCATATTCTAAGAATAGAAATCGTCTTAATTAACCACAAACCTGGGAAATGGATTTCTGATTCAGGAAATTTAATCTTTGATGGTATAACTGGCACAAAATTGTTCATAAAATACTCTCTAAAACTTTCTCCGTTCACTTGGACACTCGAATCGACTCTGTCAGTATCTGGTGGACAGATTTGGACATGTGAATTGTCGGAGGACAACGTAACTGGTTGGATTTTGATCTGAAATTGCTTGTCGGTGGAATTTCCAATGATTTTTTTCGAAAGCTCAAGTTTCGCCAAAAACTGATCCGCGGCCACAAGACATTCAGGACGAATAAAAGGCCAAGTTTCGTTTTTGGAGGGAATTGGATGGCGGGAAAACATTTGTCGAAGAATTTTATGGTTTAAACTTCTAAAATTGAAGTTTCTGTTAATTTTGGATTACTTTTGGCCAGATCTTGACATTTTACTCAGCGCACGTCTCACTTCGCTCTTAAATCTCGACGGCGTGATTCTAAAACATGATTTTAGCATTTTTGAACTTTAGAGAGGTATTGAGATGTGTTGCTGCTGTGCAAAATGAGTTAACGTTATTGGATTGGTATAGCATGGCCTCTATTGACTGGCTATAGCATGCCAGCACCGTTTCTCGTGTTTTAGGGTCCATATATCTAGTTTTGTTAAGATTGGTCAATTTTATTAGGTAGTATGGCATAAAGACAGTACATACCAAGTTGGGATCAATACTAAACGTTATAGTAGTAGTAGAGACATCTATTATGAAATTAATATTTGTGTTAACCATTTATTAATATAATAAATTAAAATTATTTTAAGATTTATATTTTTATTAATTCAATTATAATAAATGAGATAATTTTTTATTTAAAATCATAAATGAGGAAACATTTTATTTCCTGTTATCTAGTCAATATCTATCATATTTTATCAGTTTTGAACAAAAATTTTTTCAATTCCAATAAGCTACCCTATTTTTCTATCTGAATTGAACTTTCTAAAATACATAATTCTATTTATAGCATAAACGTCCGCGTAGCTAGAAGCACGAAGATGTCTAAAATTTCTTTTCTGCCAGCCACACAACTTTTTTTGAAAACAAGAGAGAAAATAAGTTATTCTAATTAATTCCGAAATTGAATGTCTAAGTCTATTCCGAAAAAGTCTAAAATATTCCTAATTTTTAGTTTTCTGGCAAATTTATTAGCATTAAAAATGACCTAAATTCAGAATTGTAGGAATTTTATTATAATAAATAAAACAAATGAGAATACAAAGATATTTGCTCATTTTTGTCCTTTTTAATTCAAATTTGATTAATATAAACAATCTTATAATTTTAAATCGTTTTAAATATTACAATATAGCACAGAATTGTAGATATCATGTTTTTATATACGGAGTGTGGACCCGTTATCGACGACTCACTTGAATTAGTCGTTGAATCTGAGCAACAGTCACTTTACTTAGGGACGCAATTACTTGGAAACAAATTTGAATCATAAAGTAGTTAAAAACATATTTTTAGTTGGTTCCTAAAATCACATCGAACTGAATAACTTATTTGGGTTAATAAATAACGAAGAATTCGTCACAGTTTTTTCAAGTTTGATTTCACATTTCATGAACGAAAAAACCAATAAAAGTAGAATTTCTGGAACCCCTACATTCAAGCCTAGCACATCCACTGGCTTGTGTGTATTAATTATAAGGACTCGATTCTCTTCAACTTTTCCAAAAAGTCAATCATTTCCATTTTCTCACTTCTTCCTTTTGTTCACCTCTTTCAACGGCGAAACACTCAATCTGACTCAATAGTCTCAATGTAAAAAAGTAGGCCAAAAATATACGTACTTAGTGAAGAGCACTCACGATGATTGATCGAAAGATGAGAATGTTGTAACAGCGGTCGGTTATGACTATTTATCTATTTCTTGGACAGAACGATTCTTAGTGGGTAGATTGGTCATGAAATGGACTTGTAGAGTAGAAATAGTGTGAAAATTTGGGAAGTCTCAATAGCAATATTTCTGTATGGGTAAGAGAAGGCGATTCACATTTTCAACGCATATCGAGGATCAGTGTATTGAGTTTAATGCGAGTAAGAGTTCTATGGGTCCATGGAACTTTAAGAGCAATACTCTCAACTGAGGTAATGCCATAGCACTACAAAAAGTCAATTTGCCTGGTGAAATCTGTTCCGTTCAGTCAAGATTACAGTATGTTGGGAGTGAGTTCTAAAAAATTGATGTATCTCTTACATTAGTACTTGGGTGCCAAATGTAGGCACTCATCTCTTTTCCGTTATTTCCCGGAATTGTCAGATGGTCGCTTGAAGTCTCTTGTCTTATACTTTTTTTTATTTTTGGTAGGATATTGATCCCAATGTAAACACTATGAAATTCTGGCTAGTCACAAAAAATATAATTTTATTATTTTTAATGATAGTCATAGAATATCACATGTGCTATTGTGAGGAACCGTTCTTGTTTCTTCTCTGCTATTATCGTAGAAAATGGGCTTTTGGTCGGTCGAATCAACTGCAATGGTAGCAGTGACCATGGCTGTGTAAAACTCAATATCACACTCCTTAAGGACAATTCCAAGAGAGGATGCCACGAGGTGAGCAAATATTATTTCGACCTACACAATATCAATCCGATTCGACCGAATGTCCAGTTTTAGCTGAGCAAGTAAAATGAGTGAGGTCTCGGTTATCTAAAAGTAATTTGACGTCTGTGTTATTTATCGATCTGTGAACAATGTCATCTAGAACAAGTCGTTTAGGTTTTTACTTTTACAACCAACGATGCAAAATCGAGGCATTGAACTTGGTTCAAAAAACGAGGAAATCCGCCGGTGCCAAACAACGATGTTGTCGAATGAAGACTTGTTTGTTATGTCATAGGCAATGATCACTCCCTGGGTTAATATTAACTCCCAAAACAACGTTTGTTTCAGAAAAGTAGTTTTCAAAATTTTGTGAGTCAATTTCTCGTCCAGAAATGTCCCAAATGTGCATCGAGACGTCGTAAGCTGCGGGAATAATAAATATAAACTACAGGAAACTACAATTCTTCGAAAATGATTTGCAAACCCCACTGTTGTGCACTCAGTCCCCGTAAATCTGTTATTGATCAGTCTTTCAATTAGGGCAGTCTACAACAAGGGAATGCGTAGTCTACCTTCCCGACATTTGGGTCTCCAACAACGACAATTTTTGTGTTACAAGTTTTTTCCATGTCTTCCACTTCATCAAAAATGTCTTTAATACTTTCCAACGTTGGTTCCATTAGTTAAATTGATCAATCGTGGCAACAAGAGAACTATTTGTTTTATATGTCCACATTTAATCAAATTTAATAATTAAAAATTCTTTGGAATGCCTTTTGAATAGGTATAATGAAATGAGGACAATAAATAGAACAGGACTATCGGTAGATAATAATATTCGCAACGAGGATACAAAGAATTATGTTCTAAACAGAGTTTTAAATAAGAATCAATTCTTTTAGGAAAACTAGCAGTGGTTCCTGTTCTTCTGAGGCATTAAAGATTTCGTGAGGGATTATTTTTTTCTAGATAAAAGTTTTTAAAGTTGCGATTTTTGAGCTTGTATAATATTTTGGCGCAGTTACTGAGAGTCTGGTCATTATGGAAATATAGTTCACAGTCCGATTTTTAAAGAGTTTTATCACTTCATCGCCTTTTCCGAGCAACTAAAGGGGTCTGTCGGAAAGGCGGTAAATATCATCACAAAATACCCTGTTACACTAAAATCAAGGTCTTAGCATGTTTCAGCAACATTTGAGAGTTTAAGCAACTAATATTTTGATCGATCGTTGATTTCTATCTTTTCTTTGATGTTTCTGAAGCCTAATTTTGCGGTTTCCATTTTTCTTTAGAATTTTTTGTATTTTTGAGTCGTTCTTCGATGTTGCCGAAGATTTCTTTTTTGACGTGAAAACTAAATTCAAAGAGTTCTGTAATTTGAGTTGTTTTTAAAAAGATTCTGCATATAAACATGTGGCATGGCTGTTGAAAAATTCCTGATTTAAAGTCTTATAAAACCTTGAGTGGATCTTCTAATCAAATCCATTTTATTTTTTAAATGAATTACATACTATTTGTCACCAAGTAATAATTGTTACAAATTACGACAACTCTAAAGGAATAAAAGTATGTTTTTTACGAACAACGTGAATCTGTTTCACTTTCGTTCGAGAAAAGAGAGGTCGTCTAATTTCTTCGCGCTAATTTTATATTACCGGAATCGACTCGATTAAGTTAAAAGTTTTCTGTTGTCGAGAATCCTGTTTATTTAGAAGTACTTTTGTTATGTAGAATAATGATCTATTTGGTTGGTCGAAGAAACTTTTTTGAAAAAATTGGAAGTAAAATTTTGACATAGATCGCCAGGTTACTCACAATAAAGCAATATATATTCTAAAGAAGTTGAAACTGGAATAACTTAAAACTAAAAAAAACCACACCATGTAGAGGACTCTGTTGTAAGAATATTAGTTCTATGGTAATACAATTTTAATTTGTCTATATTATGTCACAGTCCGATAAAGAAACACGCCGTTAATGAAACGCCAACATCAAATTGACAAAAAATCATATCGAAAAAAAGATAAATTAATACAAATCGTCATTGGAAATGATTAATTAGTTATAAATGTGCCCGTCCATAGAATGGACACGCCGTTAAATGGACACTAGGTGCTTTGAATAGGGTAACAAGGCAAAGTAAAAAAATATATTTATAAAATGATTTTAAATTTTAACATAATTTAAAATTAAAATTGAAATAACTTAAATTTTCCATTGAATCTCATAAAATAATTTATAAGTAGACCTTAATAGAAAAAGTAAAATCAATGAATACTGAACGCTAATTTGGTTTAGGTTGTGAAGGGGGTAATAATTTGACAGATCTCATTGCTATTTCTCGTTTCAATCTCTAAAATTAGGTCTTCTAATCACAAATGAACTGTGCAGACAGGCTTGCTCCTTCAGAAGATTCTTGTTTTGACATTTTAATACATTATGAAGCATTTAGAATTTTTTCTCATTATTCTAAAATATCAATTATTAATTTTAAAATATTATTTTTATTTATGAAATCGGTTTTAAAGCACATTCTGCTTTGGCATCGATTTTAATTTTTTAATTGAATATATTTAAACCCAAATACCAGCGCAGGAAACGTTCTTATACGTACGTTCTTATACGTATACTCTGCGTGTATAGAACCCTTCCTGATCTATGGATCTCAAGGATGGTTCGGAGCTGCGAAGGAAAGAAACATATTGATCTTTTGGAGAAAACGCGGAGATATGCCATTAAACTGGCACATGGCTTGGACTTAAAATCCAAACTAACCCCAGAGCTGGAGGGATCGGTACGATCCATTGAAAAACTGTTGCATCACTTAAATAAATAGTGGTGCAAGGGGTCGTTATTTTTATCGAAGGGACATCTGGTGTCCCATTAGAATTGACCCCAATCAGCAAACAAACTTGTTTCTTCCGTCTCCTTGGTTTCGTTTGGCTCTTCTCTCCCCTTTTAATCTAGTGACGAGTTTGTTACATAGAAAATAAACATTTCAATTCAATACCAGCGCAGGTATTTGTCAATTTATAAATTTTTTATTGACAAAATCAATTTTTTTTCTAATTTGATGTTGGCGTTTCATTAACGGCGTGTTTCATAAACGGACTGTGACATATTATTTGTCAGTAAAATAATGACTTTTAGAAAGTTAAACCTCTGAAGTTCCCAATAAACAAAATATTTTAAAAATATTCGAATCTCTTATTACAGTATAATTTAGATGTTATTCATACTCAATGTAGCATAGTCCTCCCAAAACACGACAGTCATTTGTAAAGCGCAATAATCGATGTCTTTTTAGAACAGCTTTCCACTCTCTTATTTATTCAGGCGGAAGAGAAAGAAATAATAGTAGTCGTAATGTTTTTCTTTTACATCAATATTGAGTCTAATAGGAAATGCTTAAAGATTTTCCACAATTACCATTCGTAAAAAAACTACGTGGCTAAGGTGGTGAAGTGCCTCTTTTGCACTTATGTCTTATTTGTATTCTTTACTGATTTCTCCTTTCCTCTTAGATTTTTAAACTGCAGAAGACTCAGTTATAGTTATAAAAAACAACAACTTGCCCGAGATTTATATAAATACAATATCTCTGTCTGCTGTGCACAACAGACAAAAATACAGTACAATGAAATTGGTCGACTTTCTCTAATACAAAAAAATCAGACTACAATCTGAAAATACAATTTTACCTGAAAAACCAAACTCCGCACGCAGAGAGGTAAAGTATTAACAAAAATAAAACTACAAAAATCTTTTGTTAAAAAAGAAGCAGAAATACAAATTTCCGAACGTATAAAACACGAAGATAGACTAAAAATGTTTTAAGCAATTTTCCTCTTCAACAGTAAGAAGTGTTTGTTTCCTATCACTGTCCAGGATAATCTCGGCCGTACCGTTACTGAAGACGTCAAAAAGTTTCATACTTAGATTCTTTTCTCAACATGCATCTGAAACTGACCACACGTCGAAACTTTTGAAAACTGGCAAATCCGCATCAACAGACCCAATAAGTGTCTCGGAAATTCAACAAGTCATTAAAAAACTGAACACTTTAAGATCTGCAGGGCCAGACAATATTCCAGCAGAACTTTTAAGACATGCTTCAATACGTCTCTCCATGAAGACAATCTATTGGGAAAAAATGACTAGGACGGCAATACCATGAAATGCTCGCCTCAATGCACGGAACTTATTTCATAGCTTGAACAAGTATACGATTTAACTGGTGAACTACTACGTTAGCTTGATCGAATTCGAGCCGAGTGACTCCGATAAAATGCGATTGAGGATAATTTTGCTGTCTGATTTTTAATGTCCTGCATAATTCTTTAATTATTGATTTTTTAAACTATAATCCATTATTCGACTGCAATATTTTACATTGTCACACTTGTAAAATATTTTCCTTAAATTCTTACTAAATTCCACTGTGAATTGGTGTTGAGTTTCGGCAAAATAGCGAATCTAATTTTAATTTAAGTTAAAATCCATTTTCAGTTAAGGTTTATATTTTCTAGCTTCACACAAAACGTGTTCTTTTCCACATTTCTGAAGCTGGTGCTTGACCAAATTTCTCCCAATCAAAAGTACTAAAATAGAATAAAACACAATAAATCATTTCTTTGCGCGAACAGAGTCTAGATTCTGTGGAAGACCCAGAGCGACATTTTCGACCATTTTAAATAAAGACCTATTGAGTGTTAGTCGGCGAATAAAGTCGGCGGAAAATTTGGACAAAGAAATTGCGCGCAACAATAAATCCCAGTTGAAAGTAACAGAAATAATATTTGAAAACAAGGCAAAAAGGAGTTTTAATTAACTTTATGTTTTCTCGGACTGTGCCTTAATAATATAAACTAATTGAATGGATTAACTAAATAGAACTGTACTAATCATTCAAAAAGATACTTAAAGCCCAATTTTAATGAAAAAAAACGAAAATATTTATTTATAAACATTAGTCCTCTTTAAGAAAAACTCCTCAGCCTCTCGATCGACATTAAAAGTTCTATGGCCTTCAGACAAAACTTAAATTAATAAACCACAAAATACATCTCACACCAGGAAGTAAATCATTCATTCCAGCAGAATCGGCAGTTCCATTTTTTGACGTTTTCTTTTTTTTGGCAACTTCGTTCTTCTTGTCTCTAACAGAAAACTAAAAAACGACCACAAAACTCAGATCCGAGTTCATATTCAGTAATTGTCGGTATTTGAAAAAACCCGTCGTCGGGATTTATTTTGGAGGTGCCCATTTACGGAAAATTTCCATCATGGGATCCTCAGTCACTCTACGCTTCTAAACAAACTTAAACAAACTTTGGCTTATCGTCAGAATCTTTTGGCTTTTTTCCTTGTATTTGAGCTAATCTTTTCTTTACATATTCGTTCCTAAAATCAGAAATAATTACGTAATACATGTCGGCATCCTCGTCTCTGATGTTTGATTGGCTTGTGAAGGTTGTTCCTATTTCAGGGGGATCCTCGTCATAATGTCGTCTAAATTAATGGCATTTTGTGTGTTAAATACATTTCCTTTCTGAGTTGATGCTCCTTTGATTCCTTTTGGTATGATATGTATTTTTTACTTTATTTATGCTTGATTTATCAAGAGTTTCAAGTTGAATTGTATCTACGCCGTGCTTTCGTTTTCGGGATTCAAGGATAAATTTGGCAGCAGAAACAACGTTACTGATATTTTAAATAAATATTCAATTTGAAACCTTGTGTTGTCTTGATCACTATCTGAGTCGTATTCTATTGTTGTTTTACGAATACAACGTCCCATGACACACTGAAAAATAATTCAATTATTTAAATTATTAAAATTATAGTATAAAATATTATCAAATTAACATATTATGGCTCTCAAAAATCATTTTAAATGTACAATAAAAAACAACAATCAGTCTCTCACTCCTACCAATCCTAAGGCAGGGTTAACAAGCCTCTGGATGAGAGGAACTAGATTTTTTGAGGTCTTTCAGTACATATAAAAAATCCCCATTAAAAACAGCTTTGTAGTACCTAAATAGAAATGAGCGATATTTTATCAACTCGAAACTATCGGACTTTGTGAATTCATTTGTCTAATTTTTGATAGAAAGTTTGGGCCGAGAAAACGATACCAGAGTCCAAAATAACAGACTTTTATTAATTAATGTATCAATAAAGAGTATCTACTCGGTATGGATCGATGGCAAAAAGAGATTTGAGATTCCTTTGTAAATAACCACCTTTGTTAAAAGTATTGTTAAGAGATGGGCTATAATCCTCCAAATTGATCTGCGAATGAATTGTTACGTAATAATTTCAAGAATAGTCTTGCTATTTCAAAATCTTTACTGTTTAAGTAGACCTGAATAAAGTGATTTTGTAAACAATGAAAACGACTTTGATATGTGGAAAAAATTAACTAGAAAACGTGTATAAGTTGACTTATCAGTTTAATATTTTTAATATTGATTAATTAATTGATTTTAGAAAACTCGATACCGGGAGAGGACCTCAATTTTATTGCTAATTTGGACAACCGCCAAATCTTCATTCGACGTCCAATGATCATTTAATACATTAGAAATTTCTCTTTTTCCAAAAATTCTGGAGTTATTCTTAACGCTGTCCAGTTTGTGTGTCTAAGAAGCTTTTGGAAACAATGTCTTTGATAAAATCGATTAGTGCAAAAAACATAGGCGAGATATACAGTATGGTCCAAAAATATTACACCCCTTGTTTTTTTGTCGAAAAAATCTTATATCTGTTAGAATAATAGATTTATTTAATCATTTTTTATGAATTATATCTATTTTAGAGTTTAATGAATTTTTCATTTTGTAGAAAATCAAAATGAGTTTAATTATACATATATTTAAAAAAATTAATGAATTTCAAGGGGTGTAATATTTTTGGACCATACTGTATATCAGCGGTTCTCAACCGTGGTCCCCGGGGACCACTAGTGGTCCCCAGAAAATTTTTAGTGGTCCCCAGGAATTTTCGAAAAATAAAAATATATTAAAGTTAAAACTAATTGTACAATTAAGTATAAATCAAAAACATTGAAATTAATCAAGCGGTTCTCAATCGTGGTCCCCAGAAAATTTTTAGTGGTCCCCAGAAATTTTCGAAAAATAACAATATATTAAATTTAAAACTAATTGTACAATTAAGTATAAATCAAAAACATTGAAATTAATCTGATTTGATTAGCGTGGTTTATCATTCTAGTTATGGTTAACAAGAATCGTCGTCTTTGGTCGAATTCTTACGTACAATTTGGATTCACTAAATTCATTGCCCCAAATAATGAAATAAAGGCAAAATGCATGATTTGCCATAAAATTTTGGGAAACAATTCACTGAAACCTTCTCAACTTAGGCGCCACAAAGAGTCTGTACACCCAGAAAATTCTTCCTCACATGAATATTTTAAAGTCAAAAGAACGAAGTTTGATTTACAGCCAAAGCTTGAGTGGTTTAATAAATCTCAAGATAAACCGAGATTAGAAGCATCATATGCTGTAATTTTAATTTATATCTAAAACAAATATGTCTCAATGATTATCGCAAAAAACAAAGCTGCACATAATTCTGGTGAAAAGTTAATCAAACCAGCGGCTTTTGAAATGGCTCGAATTTTGTTTGGTCCGGATGCAGTTACCAAACTTAAGGACATACCATTCAATTTCCCGTAGAATTTCAGAATTGTCATCCGATATCCTGAAGCAATTAATTGAAAGAATCAATAAAAGTAAATGCAGAATAAGTATTCAATTGGACGAGTCAACTGACATTTCTAACGTCTGTCAGCTTGTGTCCTATGTTCGCTTTGTTGATGATGAGAATATTATTGATGAGTTTTTATTTTGTTTGGAGATGGATGGACACACTCGTGGAGAGGACATCTTTAATATTTTTGACAATTTTATGAAGACGAATAAAATCCAATGGGATAAAGTTGGATCTATATGTACTGATGGTGCACCTGCGATGATTGGTCATCAATCTGGACTTGTTACTCGTATTAAGGATTTGGTTCCTGATATTGTTACAAGACATTGTGCATTGCACAAATATGCACTTTGTTTAAAAACTATGTGTTCGTCGTTAAGAGAAACACTAAACACTATTGTAAAAGTGATAAACTATATTCGATCTCGACCACTTAATCATCGAATTTTCCAAACTCTTTGTGAAGAGTTAGGAAGTAATCATTCTATACTACTTTATCATTCTGAAATTAGGTGGCTTTCAAGGGGGAAAATCCTTTCGAGAATTTGTGAACTTTCTCCTGCGATCTCTTTGTTTTTGCGTGATAATATGCAGCATGATTGGGCCGATCAATTCGATGATTTTACTTTTAAATCGAAAATGTATTATCTTGCCGATTTTTTTAACATTTTAAATGAGTTTAATTTGTCAATGCAGGGTAAAATTTTTATTAATTTATTTAAAGGTCTTTATATATCAATTGTCGAAGTCAATCAAATAATAATGGCTTTTAAAAAAAAGTTATTATTGTGGATAATGAAAATAAAAAAAGGAATAACATCAATGTTCCCAATGCTTGAATATCATCTCGGACACAACCCACCGGATAATGTTCTTCTAAGTCTGATAATCAAACATCTGGAAAATCTCAAGACAAAATTTGATGATTATTTTCCTGTTGAAGACCCAATTCCAAACTGGATCGTTCAACCTTTCTTGACCTCATTTAAAGAATATCAGGAACTCAATTTTCAGCAGAGCTTGATTGAACTTCAATGTAATCAGTCTGCTCAGATTATTTTCAAATGTACTTCATTATTAGATTTTTGGTATTCTCATAAATAATTACTTTTTATTGTTAGGTGTCAGATGGCGAAAGAATTTCCCATTTTGAGTAAAACTGCATTGGAATCAATACTTGCATTCCCCACTACTTATCACTGTGAAATGGCGATGTCGTGTCTGACTTTTCTAAAAACAAAATATAGAAATAGACTACGGGTACAAGATGATATGCGAGTAGCTTTGTCGAACATAGAGCCTGATATAAGTAAAATTATTCTGAGCAAACAAGATCAGAAATCTCACTAAATTACTATTAAATTTTCTGTTATTTTCATAATGTTCATGTTATTTTTATAATAAATATTTGAACATGTCTAAACCTGGCCCTGACGAGGCCAAAAATTGTGCGCTAATACCAAAAAATGTTTATTTTATTTAAGGTGGTCCCCACAAAATTTTATAGTGCAAAAGTGGTCCCCAGTCTAAAAAAGGTTGAGAACCGCTGCTGTATATAGACGACCTGATAGATTTGCAGCGTTTTTGTACATATAGAGACTCGTTATTATTACACACAGATAACAGAAAGGAATTTAAAAATAAATTAATGATCAAAATGTTGACGGAATTTCGAGTCAAACATTTGTTTAGTAGATCACGTGCTCCATGGATTTAAAGTCAAGTCGAGAGGTATAAATACAAATGATAAATTTAGATTTGACTAATCAATAAAATGAATTTCTTCCACATCCGCATCCAGCCGATAGTTTAAGAAATGTCTCATTAATTTAAAAAAGATTGTTTTTATTTACAATACGTCAATACACGGTACAAACAAATTGAAGATTTTAGGAAAACACTGCAGGTCTATTTTATATGTTTAAAACAAAATAAAAAAATTCCTCAGGGGGAATACCATTGCTTTTTGACATTTGATCGTTGTTTTTGTTAATTTGGATCTTGCATTTTTTGAAACAAAAAATTGTGGATCACTTGGCAACCCAGTGCAGACATATGTTCAACAGCCATTATGTCAGAAGATATAAGAAAGTCGTGAGAGGTATTCATTTGCACCTCTGTGAGTAGCATGGAATCAGCAAAGTAAAATAATATAAAAGATACTCAATTCAGTCAATCACATCTACACAAAATGTTGAAAAACCTACTTATTCTTTGAAATAAGAAATTAAACATCCTTGTTTAAAAAAATTAAACTATTCTCGTCAAAATGAAAATCATTTCTCAGGGCCGCCTGAAACAGGTCAAAGTTGAGAATTGCTATAAATAAGAGCTTTTGACTAGAAAGTTGTCTAGCCTCTAAAGCACTCAAGTCAAAATAATTTCACTGAGACAAAGTCGTTTACAAGTTTTTCAAAACTACATAAACTGATTTGGAAACAGAGGATAAAAAAGTCGTGTTTGTTACTCCAAAAGAAGTAGATTAATCCTTAGTAACGGGCGGATAATAAGTCTTTAATTATCACATGAATAATTTGTTTTCAGTTTAGTTACAAAACTCGATACCGGGAAAAATGAACTCACAATCAAGACAAAAAACAAAAAAGAAATTAATTTTTTGTTAAATAAGAACATAATTGCTAATAATAAACTAACCGACAACATTATTGACTTACTGTGAGTGTCCTACTGTTTAATACTCACAATTCCCACAATACAAAAATCTAATTTTTTACCCAAAGGAATTAAAATTATCCAAAAAATTAATTTGAAACCCAAATAAAAAGAATTAATCAGTTTTAAAAGACGTTAACATCTTATAGGCTTCATAAACGTGGACAACAGTAATCAAAGTTTTAACAAGTGCGAACGGAAATAATAGAAACATTAAATAATTCGAAACTAAAAAAACATTACAAAAAATACTTTCAAAAAAATTTTTGACGTACAAAAGAATATAAAAAAGTTCATTTAAAGCACAGAGTGAAGTGAGGACAACCTTGGATCCATAATAAAGGCAGAGAACTGGATTTGCGGAACTTGCTTTATGGCTTCTCCCCTCCTGGAAAGAACTGTAAAATAAACAAAAAAATTTACGCTGCAAAAAATATCCAATGTCCTCCAATGTCGATAAACATGCTCAAAAACAAAATAAGCCGATAATCCGGATATAAAATTACAAGAATTGAAATAAGAAATGCTGATGTAATTCGGTCGGTAATCATATCCAAAAATGCCCCAAAAGTTGAACTTTGGTTTAGAATCCTTGCAGAATAGCCGTCCAGAGCATCGAGGCCCATGGACAGGCAATAATATAATGCAGCCAGGGAACAGTTGGAAAGAGAATAATACACAAATAAAAAAAGGAATAATATTCTTGAATAACCTGTTAAATAAATTTTTTGTTTATTACAATACCAATAAGATTAGGAACGTAAAGGTAGACAGGAAGAGGCATTCTTTGAATTATAAATTATTTTATTTGATTTTATCTTAACAATTAATTAAAATTAAATAAAAATATTAATTTAATATTAGATTTTAGCAGTCAATTTTATATGAAAATATTTTGATTCCATTAACTTTATTGGCCTCACTAGAGCGATCTAATCACAATATTTTAATTATTAAAATTTATTAGATTTATTATAAATGTATATAAAGTTGGGATTTTTATCATTTGAAATTCCATTAAATTTAATAATATCAGCCTCTAAATAAGATTTCTTTATTTTGTTTTTCGCTACATAGTTGAGGCCGAACGGGATCATAAAAGGCTACGTGTCGTCTAAATATGGTCTGGATGCAACCCAAGTTAATGTGAAGGATTTGATCAAACTTAGCAGAGAATCCCTAATTAAAAAGATCAACTTAAAAGTCCTTCATAAAACTCCTTTTAGCAATCTGAACAATCCGCACGTATCGTCGTCATCAACATGGCTAAAATATGAAAATAACTCTCATATTTGTAAGATTTTAATGGTCAACAAAATTTTTTAATGGTCAAGAAAAACAGTGTAACCACTATAAAAGTAGAGCAATGACCCTTGACCATTTATCCACGAATTGTGTGAGTATTCTTTACCATGATTACACAAGGAGGCATAAAAAATGGTGAGGTCTTTCCATCTTCTGCTCTGCAATAAGTTGGTTTGAGGCGGTTCAGAAAGTGGCAAATCCATCGAGTTCAATCAGTGTGTGAGAACTCAAAGGTTTGCATTAAGGTGGATACTCAATACGCATCTCGATTGTTGTCCAGCCCAATAAACCCGATATTGTGGTCCGCGATAAGGTCACCAGGGGAGATAGTTGTCGTGGAAGTGGACATCACGTGCCTAGATCGCTTGCAGACAGTGGAAGTGGAGAAAAGGAGGAAGTATGACCTCCTTGCAAACGAGCTAGGGCTGAGTGCAAAGTCCATGTCATTCCGTGTGTGATGAATCGGGATGGACTGGTCACTAAATACCACAAGGGGTACTTAAGATAGCTGGGAGTAGATAAGTCTCTAAAGGCTTATACTGTTCTTAAGAGGACTTTGGAGAGTATTCCGTTTGATGCTTGCCGATCAAGCTATTTCTTGACATTTAGTCAACGAGAGGCGCTCGACTGCACTTTCTCGGAGGTCTACAGACCCAGAGAAGAGGAGGAAGAACGGAAAGTGGTGCACAGAGTGCCACTCGCTTATCATTTCTAAGACTCATACTTAGTTAAGCAATTAATTGGTTAATTTGCTTTTTTTATTAATAAAAATTTATGTAACCACAAAACCAATCATACACCTGAGTCATATCTACTAAGGACTTTGGTTTAATAGGCAACAAATTAAAATTCTGGAAAAGGCAGCTTATCATACATTTTATCGATATTTCCGGGTGTGACTTTATGACCCAATACGTGACCAATGTGACTTTTAAATTTTTCAAATGATATGAATTGTTGTTATTAAAAGGGAATATAAAATTAGCGGAATTAAAATGCGGCATTATATGCTAATATAAATTATAATAATTTGATCGTATTTTCAATGTCCAAAGTCGATTGCATCACTGAAAATATTAATTTAGATCTAAATGAGAAAGAAGGTCACAATATTCGCCAAAGAGTTGAGAAAGACGATTCCCCCACAGGGTTATCAGTCGAGGAGATTTTGACTCAGTCAAATACTCCATTCTGGAGAAGGGTAGTGCTTTTAAGATTATTTTTAGCTAAGATATGGTCTGCTGGCCTTGTTTGCATTGGTATTTGTCGCATTGATCATATCCGTGGTTGTTTTGGTGACTACTAACCCTATCTGTACTGTTCCCTGGGATCAAAAATGGTACCAAAACTCCGTCATTTACCGAATCAATGTCAAATCTTTTTTTGACTCTGATAATGACGGAATTGGAGACTTAAACGGTCAAACATTCCATTGACATTTTTAGGAATTATTCAAAAATTAGATTATCTTAGATCTCTTCATGTTGGTGCAATTTGGATCGAAGTTTTCAAAACAACCGATGTTTTTGAAAAAAAATTGGTCCCTACGTTGGAGCCGTATAAAGACCTGGCTATTTTAAGCAAAGCATTACGCCAATATGGTTTGAATTCACTATTCTAAATTGACAGACATTAATCTTCTAATTGACTTCAAAACAGAAAGTATGAGCAATGCTGATATGAAATCTGCATTGTTGAAAGTGGTGTATTACATCGACGGAATTGTTTTAGACGACCTTGATCCGAATTTATTTTCTTCCGTTTACCAAAACTTGAAAAAAGTACTTCCATCGGACAAGTAGTGATACATTAATAATTTTCAGGATAATTGCAATGCAGTTAAAAACTAACATGCAAGAGCACAAAAAGCTTGATTTAATTATTAATAAATTCGAATGCACAACCGTATCCCAATGCTCTCAAAACATCAAACAAAATGGAACTCGCTTTAGCACTAAACCTTACAGAGCTTATACAGTCTAACCAATTATTTAAATCTGTTTAGATCAGTGATGAAACCAATTCATCCTCACGCAAAAACTTAAGTTTACCAATGTTCTTCCAAGGGTGGTCAATCGTCATAAATTATGGGGACGAACTCCTCTCGGTACCAAGTAAGGGATATTTTTATTTAATAAAAGCTACTGTTATTCCCCAGGATAGTCAGCCAATCATGAATTGGAATGATGGAGCTGTAAGTAAAGGATTTAGCTCATCTCAAATAACTAATTTGGGATTTTCACGTAATTTCTTCATGCACGGCTAAAAGTTGGAATTTGATAAAAATGTAAAGATTCAAACTGCAGCTGAAACTGAAATTAAAGGATTCTCAACCATTTCCTTTTATCTGGACATTTATAACCAAGATACATTCAAATGGGGAAGCTATAATGTGAATTCTGAAAACGATGTGATTATGTACACTGTGAAACGGGACGGATTTCTGTCATACTTTATTGCAGTTTCTTTAAACAGTCAATCAATATCAATGTTCTAACGTTGTTTTAACTGTAAAGAGATGTCGCGAAGATAACTCATGTTTCACATGGAATGATTATGAACATTGACGGGACAAAAAATTCTGTGGAACTCAAAAATCTATTCATCGGAGCCGGGGATATATTATTAATAACTTACTAACTAACATTCCGAGGATTAATAACAAAATTAAAAAATACTAATTCGTAATAACAAGAGAAACCATAAGTAACCTTAGATTTCTTTATTGTTCTTTTCATTGGCTTAAGGTTATCGTTTAGAACTTTTGAAAAGCGCATATTAGTGACTTTCTAGAAGTCGATAATCCCACAAAAAACACAATTTGCTGTCCACAATTAAAGAATTAAGATTTAAATAGCACCAAAATTATTTAAACAAGTATGATTAGTTAAAGTAACTCAGTAAGAGTGGCCTCTTCGGTAAGGTACAAATCTTCTTCTTTTGCAAAGTCGGAAACAAGGATAGTTTGTAAAAAGATCGAAAAGCGTTCTGTGGCAATAGAAAATGAATTTACTTGAAAGTTCCTTATATTTTGAATTTTTTGAAATTCCTTTTACAGTAATAAAGTAAACTGGGGTTCCAGCCAGAATGATGAGGAAGGCTCCTCCACACCACTTTGGTTTGGTATAGAGTGTGATTGAAAGGAGATAGATTGAGACCATTATAAAGAAAATTGGAAAAAATATATTGACCTGTGGATGATGGGTTACCGTTACTTTAAATGCTGGCTTGTATTCCTTGTCGTACTTTCTCATGTAAAAAATAGTGGAAATTGTCAACGCCTGGAACAGAGTTTCAGCAAAAGTAGTAAAATTAACGATCGAATCAATATCATTAGCTGAGACGATGATAAAGGAAGTCAGAGCCTACAGTGATAATGTTGAGATACCGTAAAAATCAGGGGGACTGCTGGTGTCTTCAGATTTATTGTGACCAGGGAGAACAACCGAAGAAGATTTCCGTCCCTTCCTGCAGCAAAAAAAGCTCTGAAAAAAGGAAAATAAAATTACCTTGACAAAGACATAAATCCTCCATTCATACTTCCAAAGGTCGAGAGGGTGACGAAGATGGGAAGGATTGTATACATTAGTGTTGATATTTCTTTTCCGAAAGACTAAAATATTAAAAAATGAAGAGAGAACTAATCCAATTGTGCTGGTCGCCAAAAGTTCTTGTTTGGGGATGACAACAAAGTAGGCCAGGTTGACAAACATATATATTGCTATGAGGGAGACCACCGAGAAGACTATAGCCAGTGGAAGATTTCTACAATATTAAAAAATTCACACTTTTTGGGGTTTTCAATTTCCTCGCTAATCGAATTAAGACAATTCCTGCAATTAAATAACAATTCCCAACCATCCGGAATATGTAAATATTCCTGCGTAAAGAGAGAGTGCTATAGGTCCAGCTTGATTTGAAGTGCCATTCATGTTGATATTATAAATAATGGTGGGATCTAGTCTGATAATTATATTTCTACCTTTTCTTATTTCGTTAAGTCCTGCTCCAATTATAATAATCAGAGAAATGGCTTTTGCACCTGTGAATATATTTTGAATTATTGAAGAGAATTTAACACTCAGACAGTTGATTCCAGCGAGAAGAACTATCATTGATGAATTAAAACAAATACTTATGGAAAGATCAGACACAAGTAGTATTAGATATATAGGAGGATCACATGCAGGATAGATAGACTTGAGAGTGTAGTATCCGAATGCCAAAGCCTTCACTGACGTACTGGCTGGCATTACTATTACAAGCAGTGTCCATGAATATAGGAATGCAAAAAAGTTTCCGTAGGCTTTTTGTAAGTACGCGTATTCCCCCCCAGATTTTGTTATGGCAGATCCCAATTCTCCATAGGACAACCCTCCTGCTAAGGAAATGAACCCTGTCAGTGCCCATACCACCAAACTAAGCCCCGTCGAACCACAGTCCTGAAATATTGTAAAGAAGGAAATTATACTCGCACCACGGTCGAGGCTGATATGAATATGCCACTTCCAATCATATATCCCATGATTATCCCCACTCCATTTAAAAAAGTCAGATTTCTCTTTAGTCTTACCTGCATTGAAGTTATATCTAAATTAAATAAGTCAATTGAGAATTTATAATAATTTAACATGTGGTTGATTTGTCAGCAATATTTCAAAGGTTTCATACGCAATACCTCAAAATTACGAGCTTAAAAAAATACCAATTTTTTTTCTGTCACTGAAAAATCCAAATCATACAAAAGAAAGATTATGCCTTTCTGATGCCTCAACAGATAAAAGCTGAAATAGATTTGTTAGGAATTTTTAAAGAACTTTATATTATTAAAATTTCTTTTATCTCTCTATCAATTTCTTATTTTGAACCATCTTTGATTTTCTCTGGTCTCCCACAATAATACTAATTTAAATTGGTTGCACAGTCAGAATAATCTTTTCTTACTAAAAATGTTTTTCATGCTTTGATTGATTTATTTTTTTATAAAATAATCAGGCTAATAAAAATTTTGTGGTTAATTCCTCTCAACCTATGCTGAATTAGTGGCAAAGATGTCTAAAAACAATTTCAAGAAAAGGCAGCAATCATTTTATAAGTAGCATCTAACTTAAAACGTAATTAAACTCAAAATTTTGATTAACGTATTTCTCTATCAAATAACTGAATGGTTTCTGACCATCAAAAGAAGATTGAAACATAATGATTTATCTGAACAGGAAAATCAATTTTTTTTACAAAGTAAGCTTTCTCCTTTAAGCTAAATAAATTATTGATTTTAATAAAAATGAGAATTTACACACATTGACAATGCGCTACCCTAAATAATGCACACTTTAGAAAATTGTTCACTTTTTGTAGGTGCACTAAAGTAGTATCAAAATAACACTCTATACTGATGGATAACTTTGTCAAAATCAAATTAAAACGCTTTTGTCCATATAAAATGCGTTTCAAGATTCTAGATTTTCAGGATTAACGGATGAGATATTTTGAGACCACCAAAAATGCCACATAATATTACAATCTCGACAAAACATTGCAGAAGCATCACGAAAGTACTAAATTAGAATAAAAAACACAATGGATCATTTCTTCGTGTAAACAGAGTCTAGATTCTCTAGAAGATCAAAAGCGACACTTTTGACCATTTTAAATGCAGGCCTATTGACGGTTGATCTGCGACTAAAGTCGGCGGACGACCTAGACAACTATAGAGAAATTGCGCCCAACAGAGAACCCTAGTTGAAAATAACGGATAGGATTTTAAGAAACACGGCAATAAAAAACGAATTTGGAATCCAAATTTGGCATTTATAATTATTATAGCACTTTTCACGAAAGCCATAATCTTTATAGCCCCGCATGTGCAACACAGAGAGAGAACATGTTATTTAGTAACTAGCTAATCCGAACGAGGGGAATTCGAACGAGGTCTCTGCTCCATCTGTGTTTCTCGTTTGTGGCGATGTAGACATCCGGTTCCGCAGTGGTGTATCACTATTGACGGCGTCACTCGTCAATCCGGGCTGCATGTAATATGCATGGAACCTTCGGCCGAAACGATGACAGTGAGATTCGAACCCAGGAGCTTCGGAAAGCTACCAAGTTTGGCATTTATAATACAAAACTTTTACATCTAAAAATTTTGGTACTTTGTCGAAGTGGTCGCAGTTTTTTTAGAAGATAATTAAAATTAATTAATTTTTTTAGTGAAAAATAGATTATTTAATTTATAACCCTCTATCAATAATTTAAATGGTTATTAAAATTATTTAAAAATTATTTAACCAATTTAGTCATTTTTAGTACGCGGCATCCAAATTCCAGGACTGTAGAAGGAATTTATGTCTTTTACAATCTGTGCAAAACATTCCTTATAGTTCTGTATTTGTTTTCGCCACATAATTCTGAAAAAATAACTAACTAAAAAAAACTGCGAAATAAGATCCCAGATGATGTCTTACAGCTCCTCTTTGAGCTTTATTCTTGCATTTTGCACTTCCCCACATTCGTTCTACTGTCTGGGTGTGCACTCCCGTCGTTGGATCCACAAAGAATTTTCTGAATATATTATATTTCCTTACTTATGGTTAACGGTTTCGTGTGTGTAGCCGTTTTCACCAATTGATCAGTTGAATACCCTAAATGTTAATCAAATAATGCTAACCTTTCCAGCAGTCACTATAAATAATGCTTCCCACCTCGACATATCGAATTACTAGACTGAGCAGTGTTTCTCTGCTCCTATCCGCGTTGGACTCTACAACCAACTCTTGAGCATTTCCAATTGAGCTTCGGTCCCAAGACTAATTCCATCTGATGTCCCTTCGGACATATACGTGATTTTGAAAGGATATCCACATTTTGCAGAAAATGCACTGCATCCTCCTTACTTATTGGGAGCTGTCGGAATTTGATGTTGCATAAGTCCACAACAGAATTTTCCATGTGACCTATAGTGCCAGTTTATATCAATATTAGGTACATGCTCGCCATAATATTAAAAAAATTAGAAAATAAATTAGTAAAAAATTTAATAATATTTTAAATTATTGATAGAGCGACTTAAATAAAATATAATATATTCCACCTCAAAAATTATTAGATTTTTTAAAAGGCCTAAAAAAACTGCGACCACTTCGACAAAAGTACCAAAATTTTTTACAGTTGAATAGGTTGATTAAAAATACATTGATTAATCGATTTAATAATTTCCATCTCTTTTGATTGAAAAATTAGTCAATTTTATATATTCAAAATATGCAATTAATAAACCGTTATTTGGCTAAAGACTGCACGGAATGTCAATATTCACATTCCGCCAAAGCAAGTCATTCGTGGAGAATCCGACATGCACAAAAACATTCTTAAATATCATCTCGTCCACTGCGATTGCAAAAAAATAAAAAAACATTTTCATATGAGATCTCAAAAAATTAGTTTCCTGCCAAAACTTAGACAAATTTAATTTAAAAATATTCAATCGTAAAAATAATAATTAAATAATATTTATTTTCTCAGCTCTGCCAAACGGTTGGCCAAGTCTGTCTGTGTCTTATCAGTGTCAGTCGACGTTTGGGAAGAATCCAGCATAAAATCAAGGTCAATGCTAAAATAAAAAACGTCCCAAACCCATTCTCTTCAGCCAATTGCTTCATCAATGCATCCACCTCCGCCAAAGGTGTGTTGGAGACCGAGGATCCGGCTATAGAAGTGTCCATAACCGACGTCTGTACATCCAAATTGTCAAATTGCCTCTCAAAACTATCCATTAGAAGAGTGATCTGAGTTATTTGAGCAAATTACTTTTTCCAAGTCCATTTTAGATAATGCAGACTGCATTGACTGTGTAACTTTGCTAACATTCCGTGTTAATTGGCCTGTCATTATCGCGGAATTTACTCGGGCTGCAACAGAATCGACACGAGCACTCATTCGTCGACAGCTGAGAGCCTGTTGTTTTTGCCGTATACAATTTTCTCCGTATATTTTGGCAAATTCGAGTTCTCCTTTCATCAAAGACTTTTTTAGCTTAGCTCGTTCATTTCTTTCTTCTTTTTCGCATTTGACAGCATTACGTTCTAACGATTTGGCAATGAATTTTAGGTTAAACAAGGATTCTAAATTATCATCAACAAACCAACTTTGCATCATTTTAAAATAAAATCAATTAAGATTAAAAAGTAATTATATTAAATTTTTAAAGAAAAATGTTTAAATATAAATTAAACTTTCAAAATAGATTCAGAAAAATCTTAATATGAGAAATGAACTAATTAGGGTCAATTCCTGATTAAAAATAAATTTAACTAATTTAGATTTTTACCAAAATATTGTAAATGCACTACTCCAAATACCCGTACAAACTACATCTAAATCCGAAAAATACAAACGTATTAAAAGCGAATCAATTTAAGTAAATTCGGACTAAGGCAATGTGTCCCGCACACGTGCCGCTGTGGCTGCACTGTTGACCCTTTCGGTCTGCACCCTTTATCGTGCAAGAGGAGTGCCGGACGTTTCCCGAGGCACTCTGCTATGAATGACATCATACGGAGGGCCCTCGACTCGGCGGGATTTCCTTCGGTCCTCGAACCACCGGGTCTTGACCGCGGCGACGGGAAACGTCCTGACGGGATGACCCTTTTCCCCTTTGAAGGCGGAAAAGGCCTCGTATAGGATGCAACCTGCTGGGACACCTTTTCTGCTTCTCACTTAACTTCGTGTGCTCTGGAGGCTAAATCTGCAGCTAAGAAGACTGAAGATTTATTAAACCTATCAAAATATTCTGCCCTCTCGGAGGAGTTTTCCGTGGTGCCGATCGCGGCAGAGACGTCGGGTCCTCTCGGTCCAAAAACTGAAAAGTTCCTTCGCAAGCTCGGAGCCAAAATCTCAATGCGCACCCATGATCCTCGGGAAGCGGACTGGCTAATGCAACGGTTCTCGATCGCCATTATCCGAGGAAACAGTTTGGCAATCCGCCAGGCTGTTATATAATTCAGAAATGTTGCAATTTATGATAATTGATGATCGGTATATTTGTTTTTCCTAATTCATAGTTAATACCAAAATGACAATGAATACCAAAATATTGTAAATGCACTACTCCTAATACCCGTACCGTGGGGCGCGACATAATAAATTGTCGCTGATTTCTCAAAATGATTTCCCAAACAATTCAGTTTAGATTAAATAATCACATCCTTATTATTCCTCCTTAAGTTTCAAATCATGGATGAATAAGACATGATTTGTAGAATCCTCACAAATAGAGATGTATGTAGTACTCTAATTTTTCCAAGTTATACACCAATTTAAGTTTCAAGTCGAGTCCCTTAATCACATATCTAGGTTCTATACTGCCAAAAATTAGGTCGCCTACCTGAATCACTTTGCGAATAAAGGATGTAGCGAACAGAAAAAGTTTAATTAATATCTGGATTTGTATTGAAAAATATCACTTCCGTAGAAACAATAACAAAATAAGTCATATTCCCATACATGCTACACACGATACGATTTTCTTAACCATTGTTTTCCAGCACTTCTTATGAAGCTTTAGTATTCCCCAGTGGCATTCTTGGTGAATAGCGAATGCCAGTGTCTTCATCTCCATTTCATTGTCCAAACAGATAACCAATTTGTGTTTTTGGTTATTATCGTCCTTTAGATAGAGACTATGAATTAGGAATATCAAATATACCGATCATCAATTATCATAAATTGATTCGCTTTTTAATAAGTTTGCATTTTTCGGATTTAGATGTAGTTTGTACGGGTATTTGGAGTAGTGCGTTTACAATATTTTGGTATTTTCCTATTTTTTTACTTATAATTTATTTCTGCTATTTACTTTTTTCGTTTTTAATTTAATTTCAAACCATGTAGGTCAGGCTGTCAGCGACATAATAAATCAATAAATTTAAATGTCCAAAAATATTTTTTATTAAATCTTAAAAATAGTCAACAACACATATTTTTTGCTGAAATGTCTGAAAATAAAAATCTGATGTAGAAATAATTTTTAAAGCCAAAATTCTTCAGTTTTCTTGTTAAAGGCTCATCCACATTTAATTAAAGCCTGTCAGGGAAAAATTAACCGTAAATTTCAACCTAATCCTGCGGTTTCCTTGTTTAGAAAGACAGTCATGGTCATTTTTCCCACGTGACTTCCGTCTGATATGTTATTTTAGATCAGAGGACTCGACCTTGTCTTGTCTTGGGAATCATTTTTTTGACTAAAAATGTATAAATCAATAGTTATTCAGGGACATGATCAAACGTTTGAGTGTGTTGATAAATCGATGCTAAAAAATGTTAATTTCATAGCGTTTAATAATTAAAATATAAAATTGATTGGCGTATTTGTTAACATAAATGGAGTACGGGCGTGATTTTCATTATATTGGAGAAAACCAAAGATATTATAAACTCAAATTGATAGAACATGGAGCACAGGGAGGAGTTTAGTATGTAAAAAGCAGTCATAAATATTTATAGCTACTGTTTTGATACGGAACGAGCAGAATATGTAGCAATAAAGAAAATTTCCAATATATTTCGTGATGTGGATACTGCAAAAAGAACATATCGAGAAATGATGGTCATGTTCTCCATGAAACACCCAAATGTACATTTCAATGATATAAATAGTAGATTATTCACATGAAGGATATATTTACACAAGCAAAAGACTACGAATCTTTCAATGACCTGTTCTCTTCTCTTAGATTATTTCCGCAGGTACATCGTGATGGAGCCGATGGAGTCAGTCCTTCAGTATGTCATCATGAGCGACAAAACCCACAAACTTATCTCATATCTGTGCTACCAAATCTTGTCAGCTCTAAAGAGTCTACACTCGTATAATATAATACATAGAGTATATATATTTATATATTTCTCAGGATTTGAAACCGAGTAATATTGGCGCAATGGGAGATGGGGTTCTCAAACTCCTTGATTTTGGGCTATCGAGGGCTTGTGGTGAGGATATGACTGAATATGTCGTCAGTCACAATTACAGGGCTCCGGAAATCTCTTTTAAGATTGAATATAACGAGAAAGGTATTTTTTTAAACTCACTCTTAGTCGACGTTTGGTCCCTGGGTTGCATTCTAGCAGAAATGTTTACCGGGAAGGTTCTATTTAAAGAAGCGGGAAAACCTACAGGAGGTATAATCTTGATTATATATTAAAGACCGCCTGCGTCCCATATTACAAGTCCTCGGTAGACCCCCAGAGTCCTTTTTGTATAAACTGAGTGAGAAGATGAGACTTTATGTGGATCTGCGTTCTCCTTCCACTAAACACCCTTTGGAAATATTTCCCAATCAAATTTTTCCGCCCGACGAGTATGGATCTCTCAATACATTCTATGCGAGAGATCTTTTGCTGAGAATGCTTGCTTACGATAGTGATACTCGTATTTCAGTAAATGAAGCGCTATTTCATCCGTATATAAGTATGTGGACAACTCAGGAGGATATTACGGTTATTTTTTGTTTTAATATTTTAGCCTAAGCCAATATATTATGATGATTCCTATGATTCGGCCAATATGACACTTGAAAATTGGAAAACATTACTTTTTAACAAATTTCTCAGCTGCAAGGAACATTTTCAAATGTATAAATACATTTTAATATTATAGTCCATACAATTATCAATTTTAATTAATTTTAGTTTAGTTAAATTTTTTTTTCTAAAAGTTGTTTTTATTTGTAAACCCTTTAACCACACAATAGATTAATTATATTTTTATCTGTATGATTTCCACACTAAAGTCTGTTAATATTGAGATCGACGTTAACCAGCCTGACAAACGCTTGGGTTTCTTCATACAAACACAGCAGGAGGACAACAGTCACAATGTAATGAACATCATTTCAGACGGAGCTGCAGAGAGAGCAGGTCTCAGAGTCGGAGATCGTATAGTCATGGTCAATGGAGAAGATGCAATTAATTTATCCCACGCAAAACTTATCAAAAAAATTAAAAAATCTAAACTCACTGTCTCTCTCCAAGTTAATCGAGACGAGTCTTTAAGAACTCCTTTGATATCTACTCCTCAATCACCGGAAGTGGAGGAGCCAAATGTTCAAAGCGAGCAAGAAATTGAAGAACCTATTCCCAATGAACCAGTCCAGGAACAAGTTCAAAACGAACCTCAAGAAGAACCAATTCAGCAAGAAATTCAAAATGAGACTCAAAATGAAATAATTCAAGAAGAAATTCAAAATACGCTACCTGAAAACACAGTACCTGAACAGCCTTTACAAGACGAGGACACAATACAAGTCCCAGAACAAGCAGTGTCTCCAAGTTACACTGTACGAGAATGCACAATAAGAATGAACGGGTCAGAAACATATGGATTTAGTATTACGTATTCGCAAAATTCACCAAGACATGTGATTTCAACCGTAATTGAAGATTCTCCTGCTTATAATGCTCGTGTTCGAAATGAGGACATTGTGATCGAAGTAAATAGAAGTAATGTACAAGATGAAACACACGAACAAGTTGTTGCTCGAGTTAGAAATGGACCATCAGAGATAACCCTCCTTCTTGTAGATCCTGTTTCCTGGAGTTACTATACAGATAACGGAATTGAGATTTCTAACCAAATGCCATCCATTGAGTATTTTACCAACATTGTAGAAGGTTTGTTGATATACGGATTATTAAAGATGTGGAATATCCTCGAATATGCAGATTGACTTCTAAAAAAGGAGAAAGTTTTGGATTTACATTATCTATGAATGAATCCTCTCATGTTATAAGCTCCGTCATTCCTAATTCTCCTGCGGATAGAGCACAACTTGAACAAAACGATGTGATAACTCAAGTGAATGGGACCAGCGTTATTAATCTAAGTCACAACAAAGTTGTCGAACTTATAAAAAGTCGTCGTGGATATTGTGAGCTAACTTTGGAATCCGGAGAAGCCCAAGTTATTAATACAAGTTGGTACTATAATGTGATGTTTAGGTGAAATTGTTAGTCCCACAACACCTAGAAATGAAGAACTGCTTGCTTTTACATTCCCTGAAAATATTATCGAAGTTATGAACAATTTTGAGCAAAGAGAATGGAATCGAAACAACAACGGGAGAAACATATCGGAAATGGTGGACTATCTATCAATGCTTTGAATTCCATAATTAATATAATTCACTAACATTTCTGATAATTAATAAACCACACTAATGCAGGAATGTTAGGTCATTCAATTAGAATAATTACTTGTGGTATTAATGTCAATAAAAACGAAATTTTTTTGAATATTTAGAAATTTTGTATTTAACACAATAGATAAAGAATGTTTTAAGATTATGACGAGTTGTGGTATTCATAATGCGTTCATTGTTTTATAATTAATTATTAATTGTTCGACTTTACTCGAAAATTTACTTTCTATTGAAATTTCAATTTATCTTTTTACCTTCTTTATGGTAAACAATAAAAAATTTGACTTGAAAATGACATTTTTAGATCAAATTTATTATTTTTTTACATATGAACAATTGGAGTTCTGCATATTCAGAGTTTAGAAGAGTGCATGCCCCTTTCATTTCTTCTCCGCCTCTGTAGACCTCAAAAAGGTCCACTACAGAAAAGTGTCTTTGCTGACTAAATGTTAGAAAATGACTGGATTGCTGAAGATCAAACGAGCTAATCTCTAGAGTTTTTTTATAACAGAAAACTCCACCTAGACCAGGATATACTGATCTAAGCCCAACTGGCAATCGGTCCAATTCAATAATACAAGAAATGAAGGTTGATACAGTTCTTCGTAGCTAGATCAAATAAGTTCGAAAATTGTAAAAATTGTGAAAATAAACATTAATAAGCAGAAGTAGTCGCCTAATCTTCTACATCTAGTTACTTGAATCTCTTTCAACAAGTAATCATCTTAATTCTCTAGTCACCGTTTAGAACGGTTTTCTTGAACCCGATAAAATTAATTTTAAAGCAAATATTTATTGTAGAAAAAGAATAATAAAAGTTCATGTCCACCAAACAACAGGACCCAATCCAGGTTGAAAAACAGAGGCCTTTAAAATTTTAAAACATGACAACCTCAATAAAATATCGACATTTCCCCATCACATCAACAACCTGCTTCCCGTCTCCCTCAACATCTTCAACTTTACTAAGCACATTATTACTAAATAAACTCCAAATTGATATCTATATTGTTTGAACAGGGCTTCCATGGAGTTACATTCTCAAATCTTCCACTCAAAACTCTCATTCTAATTATGTATTTTAATAATTTAGTTACCTGACAACATCTCCAACACTTATGGGAAATCTAGTCGGGTCTTCACTGGGGTCATTATTGACTTCCCAAATCCAACTATTATTATCTTCATCACTGTATAAATAAAAAAATCCTCACTAATAAGACGGAGTAGGTAAATTTTCAGGCCGGATATAAATATCTCGAAAGAAATTGACAGAAACTGATTTAATAAGCATACATATTACGTCTAATTCCAAATGAAGTAATCTTAATAACTTCACCCAGAATAATCTCTCCTTTGAAAGGTTGAAAGACAATAGCGACAAACTTGACTACGAATATAAATAGTCACAAACCGTAGTAGAGGTGTGCTCCGTTTGGAAGGTGGATTGCTTGGGTAAAAGCGATCACGTGGTCTGCTGTAATAAACTGTCCAACACCTTTTATAATCTTAAAATTATTGCATTAATGTTACTGTGTTAGCATATTTGATATTAATTTCGATTAATAATTTTGTTGAGGTGATTTTATCTGTAGGACTTGTGATTATTTTTGTTTTCATCTCAAATCGTCGATACATCTATAAACGGTCCACAAGATCCAGTTAATCACGATATTTTAATATGTTTAAATAAAAATTCAATCAAAAATTAACGAATTATTTTTCTTATTAACTAATGATGCCGACTTTGTGTCGACCGACAAATTTACGCTCTTCAAACTAATGGAGATTTCACCCGGAAAACTTGGGGAATGCTATCAATTTCATGAACGACTTCGAACAACATTCCCGCGGAGAAACCTCTAGAAAAAGTGGCACGTGTGGAAATATGACCTTTTTTGTTTATGTTCCTGTGAGATATGCTATAAAAATCTCAACTAATTTCGGTTCTGTACTAAGATGAACCTAAGAAATTTAATCTTTGTTCAGTTTTTATTTCAAAATACTCCAAACGACTTTTAGAAAACATAAATTAATTACTTAAAATGGTAATTACTTAAATCTAGGCAAAATACTAACGGCAACTAATCCTGAAATATTACCACTATTAGTTGATTAAATCGCATTATTTTTTGATGGTAAGGTGTTTTTGATTATATATTTTTAAAAATACTATTACTACCACTACAATCCTTTTTTGTACTATTACAACATTTTAGTTTGTTTTTCTTATTTGGATATGCAACACACTCGCAGGTAAAATCTATTCAAAATCAAAAACTAGATTCCCATTCATGTTCCATAAATAACGTGACGTTGAACGAAATCGAACTCTGTGTGGAACAAATTAATGATAATGTGAGTTTATGCTCTGTCGTTGTTTTTGAAAGCAAAAGTATTATTTTTTTACTAAAAATAGATTTTACGCCACTAGATATAAATTTTTTGAATTTAAGCAGGACAATTGCTGATTACAAAGCTGATAATCTCTATTTCGTAGCTCAAAATATAAGCTTCTTTGTTAATAATGGAACTACTGATAATAAAAAAACTCAAACAACGTATAATATATCATTTACTTATACTAGAAAAACCACAAACCATCCAGATAATACAACTATAAATACTTATACTACCAATACAAAATCTAGCTCACATACAACCAGTACAACTTATTCGACAACTACTACCAGCAAAAAGTATAACTTTGAGGCAATTAATATACATAGTCCCAGAAATACAACTTATACAACTTCAACAAATTATGGGAATAATACAACTAAAGGGAATGACATAACCAATGCAAATGGAAATTTTACGACATCAGTGAATCATGCAAATAATACTACAAATATAAATCATACAATTTCTACGAATCGTCTGAATAATGCTACAAATATAAATAATGCCACTTCTACTAACAACCCTAATAATACTGCAAACATAAATCATACAACGTCATTGAATCCTGGAATAGTACCGGCAATATAAATAATGCCACTTCTACTAACAACCCTAATAATACTGCAAATACAAATCATACAACGTCATTGAATCGTGAGAATAATACAGGCAATATAAATAATACAGTTTCTACTAAAAAACCGAATAATACTGCAAATATAAATAATACGATGTCATTGAATCGTGAGAATAATTCAACAAGGAGATCTTATTCAACTTCAATAAATCACACAAATAATACAGCTAATATATATCATACAACTTCTATAAATTTCACAAATAGTCGAGCAAAGAGATTTTATTCAACTTTTAATAAATTAAAGAAATTTGATATTTTCATTAAACAGTTAAAACCGGGTGTTTCCTACAAGTTTGTTGATCTTTATTACTAAAAATAGAATCTTGAAGATATACTTTATAGGAAATAAACTATTCTACTGGAAATATTCAGATCCCGTCTTTACATGTAATAGAAATGTTTTTATATTAGATTATGACATGGTTAAAAATTTTACAAGCCAGGTGGCCGTCATGAATACAAAACATTCCCTAAAACTAAATTGGGAATCGTATAAGAATAATAGCAGCTTTAATGTGATGATCACATGTCAGCAAACTTTTGCTTCAGTAAACTTTAATTTATTTGATATTTCAGAAAAAAGATATTTATTTGTTTAATATAAGCACCAAAGAAATACTATTACAAGATATAAATTTCAGTGCTGATTATAATGTCTCGGTTAACTCTTAATAACTTATATTTTTTTAGATTGTGATAAAAGAAAACCCTTTTCTAAAGCATTTCAATTATTCATTCCACCTAGATTCTCTAGGTATCCATGTGAAAATATTTTTAAGTTCCCGATGTACTTCCAAAGTCGATTTGGGAAAACATTGAAATATCAGATTATTATTGCATTGCTAATGTGAACTTGGGTGAATATCTAAACGACAAAAATGGCCTGCTTTCAGAAGTAAAGGTGATTTTGAGTGAAACCCAATATGGTTTTAAATTTTATGATATTTTTAGTTTCAAAAATTGATCAAAATACTTTTAAACAAACTTGGTTCAATTATAGTGCCGGACATCACGCTTTTGTTCTTTTGAACTTAAAAAGAATTTCATTATCTCAATTAAAACAAAATTTGTCACAAATTTTGATCGGAAGGAATAAGACAAATGATTATTACGACGTTAAAAATTATATAAAACCTGGAAGCAGATTTCAGTAAATAAATATATTTTATTGTAGATTATACATTGCATTGTTCAATTCCAAAGGATATACAATATCAGAACCTTCAAATGAAATAAATGCAACGGTTCCTCCTGTTTCGGGAATAACCTATTATAATAAAAAAGATCGCATTTTAATTAGTTGGATAGTACCCAGTTCATGCAATGCGTTCGTAAGAATGTGTTCATACGTAATAAAAGTTGAATGGGAAAACAAAAAAGAAGTATATAAATCAATGAGTTCATTCATTGAAATCAAAAACAACAAGAAAAAGCCACTTTTAATTTCAGTTAAAGTGCGGTCAAATAATCATGAAAGCATTTCAGCTTCTATACGTTTTACGGGTATCTTTTAAAATATTATCCCAAGTGCCAAAAAAGAATACAGAATTAATTTTAATCATCACCGCAGCAATTTTGCTCTTGATTGGAATTCTGTTATTTATGCTACGAAAGAAAATAAAAAATCGTTTGTATACTTCCAAGAAGACTACAAGAAAGTATCAAACTAAATATAATTCAAAGAACTACTTTATACTCACAAAAATTCTCAAATCACAAAGAAAAATTCCAGAAATCAACAATTAATAATATCAATTCAGTGTTAGCTAATCCTACTGGACTACAGACTTTATTTGATGTAGGCTGAAATAAATTTATATTTATAAATATAGCAAATTAGAGAAAATTCAGTTTACAGCGAAATATTTGCTGCTTATTGGTCGGAAAATATTCGAAAAAACCGATACAAAAACGTTCTACCATGTATTCTAAACGTTTATTAAATATTTATAGTCGACCACTCACGTGTGATATTGACCCGCGAGTTTGAGGATACCGAATTGGAGGGACAAACAGATTATATTAATGCAAACTATATTTCTGTATTTATCATTTTAATTTACATGAGGGCTACCTCTCGGATCGGCAGTATATTGCCTGTCAGGGACCTCTTCAAGAAACAATCGAAGACTTTTGGTTAATGGTGTATCAAAATGATATAAAAGGAATTGTAATGTTGACTAAATTAGTGGAAAATAAAATAGTAAATTCGATAAATATTTTTAGATTAAATGCGCATGCTATTTCCCAACAAAGATCAATCAAATTTTATTTTTGAATTTTATGAAAGTAAAATATGTCAAGGAAACTAATTTCGAAAAATACATAATAATCAACCTCGAATTGGCAACAGTTTGTTTCAAAGTACTTATCGATTTAGAAAACCAGGGTGATGAAAGTCGAATTATTTCGATACATGGCTTGGGGCGATTTTAATGTGCCTAATGAGCCAGGAGAAATAATTCAATTTTCCAAACACGTTTATTCAAACTGCGTTAAAAATGGGGACGATAAAATAGTGGTTCATTGCAGGTATTTTTTTATTGGTTAAATAAATTTAGTGCTGGAATAGGTAGGACTGGAACATATATTGCTATTGAAACGGTGCTTCATTACATTGCAAATAACATTAATTTTCGAATCGAAGACATTGTGTCTTCTATGAGGGAATGTAGAGCTGGAATGATACAAACCCTGGTAATACAATTCAAATTGATTAACTAATTTAGCAACAATTTAAATATGTTCATCAAGCTGTTGTGTGGTTGCTCACCACTCAAGATGGTTTTCCTGTTTTATTATAATATTTAGGTCAACATGAATTATCTTCGATTAAAGAAATATACAAATGGAAATAATTTGAAAATAAATAATCTAGTTATTAATAAGATGTTAATTATTCAATAATTTTTTTTCAAAATGTTAAAATTAAATGAAAAATAGAATAGCGGATTGATGTAATATTTATTTTTTATGAGGAACTGCAATTTACAGAATTTAAAGAAAATAAAACTAATTTTACACTCTAATTTAAACTTCAAAAGATATAAAATTTTACTTATCCAAACACCAGACTATAGATTTTATCAAATTCTATGAACATGACGATTCCCCGGAATATTACATTATTACATATTTTTATCTAAAGAAAAATATGGAAAACAAACGTAATCACAAATTTTCATCTAAACTAACAAAAACAAAAAAACAATTAGGAACTGAAAGAAACAAAATCATAACAAAGAAAAACAGGGAAACCAAATTTAACTAGATTCAGACAAATACTGACAAATGTCTGAAAAATTGTCCTCATATAGGGACTTCCTGACTCGTGCCATTTCAATTGATTGCGTAACACACCGGCGAACGGAACTAATATCAACGGTTGAAAAGAAACGCTAACAAATCTTTACAAATAAAAAACCTCCATATCCTCAATCTCCTCAGCAGTGTTAAATTTTCCAGTGACCGGCTGAAAATAACTCAATCAAAAAACTAACCGAAATAACTCTTGACATTAGAGAAAATGCAGGAAGCCTAGCAAGAATTGTGGAATAGTTGGTTTTCAAGTAATTCCACATAAACGGAATATTACTCCTCAACGAAGAAAGACTGGCAATAATCCAAGGATAGTCTTGCATTCGCACAGCGTCCTACAATCAACATAAACGTCAAACCGTCTCTGAGAAGTCAATCACTCGTTTGACCACTTCTTGGTTAGTTGTATACCCAAGGGATGCTAATATTCTGTTTTTCTCTTCACTGAGAACTGAATTGTTGTATATTCCAATTAGATTGTCCACATCACTCATCTCAGTCCCTTCCATCATCACTGACACAAAAACCTACAATAATCATCATGTTTGTTACCGAGGTTTGAATATCAGCATGAATTTGCGTCCCATTTGTAATTCCTCCAAACATTGAACGAGATTTCTCACGGAAATCACCAAATCCATACTTTGCCATCACACCAAACACCCGTGAACGAAGAAGTGAAATAGAACAGTCTTTAAAACTCTAAAACAAAAAAAACCTTCCCCTTCAACAACAGTCCAACCAACTTTCTCATACGGAATACTCACAAATCGGTTAACCAACTGTACAAAAGCGGGATATGAATCAGTTGAGACAAAAATATTGTCGATAGCAGAGAATAAATTGAAAATAGAATCCCAAATCGCATAGTTCACCTCATTTCGAAGATTCCAAGACAATCTTAAACAGTCGACAAACGTCATCTCTCCAATAGACGCCTATTTATCAAAAATTAAATCTAAGCAAACGAGGGAAAGAAAATCATTCAACAGTCCGACTTTGTCGCGAATGTTTAAAACACTTGTACCGTCGGACTTTACATCTTGCACTCCGTCAATAAGCATATCTTTCAGAGAACCAACATATTTTACTCTGTAAAACCCGCTATTGCCAACATTTAACTACAAAAAAGTAGAAACCAAATAACCCAAATACCTTAACCCATTGGTCGATAGATCCACTTAGCTGGAACGTTGATTGTCTCTCACTCAATAAATAATTAATAATTTTTGTTGGATTTGATTTTTGGATGAGATTATACGGTATTTGCCAACAAAATGAGTTTTCTAACAACTCAAAAAATAAAATAAAACCCGCGTTTTTCATACACTGATTTTGTTTGACTGAGAATTCCATCATTCCGTCAACCTCAGAGGCAGAAATCTTAAAACATATTACTCACAATCCACCGAAATGTAAGGAAAGCCTTTTTTGGTGATCCAGAAATCCATGATTCCGGCCACGTCCATTTCACTCACTTCGTTCAAGGCAGTCCACAAGTCGGACGTCACGGTATTCCGATATGCATGACGTTTTAGATAAACCCGTAGTCCATTGCGGAAATTCTATAAACATTTAAAAAAAGAAAAATACTTCTTCTCCTATGAAATTGTAAAGATACCCAATAACAGAAGATCCCTTCGCATAAGATATGATATCAAAAATCTCCTCAATCTCAGAAGGGCCGCCCACAGCCACCTTAGAAGCAATGAGTATCCAATTCTTACTTCAATTGGATGGCTTGTGTCCAAAGAATCAAGCTCCATTGCACGTACAATTTGTTCAACTTGGAATTTTGTCCAAATGTCGTATTCTGGAAAAATATGGTCTACACAATAATAAGATATCCAAGTGGCGAATCCCTCGTTCAGCCATAAATATGTCCACCAATCCTGAAAACTCAACATAAAATTTAAAAAACCATCGTCACAAGATTCCCAAACCACATATGTGCCAATTCGTGAGTAACTACAATGGCCACTCTCTGTTTTATTCCCATGGAGGAAGACTCAGTAGCCAGAAGGGCTGTCTCTCTGTATGTAACCAAACCCCAGTTTTCCATAGCACCTTTAGATTTTTAAATGTTAAAAAACCCATAGCAAAATCAGCAAGAGCAATCATATCGCATTTTTTGAGGGCAAATGGATAGTCAAAGAACTCGGCATAATACGCAAGTGCCTTTGTCGCAATCTAATGATAAAAAACTTTAAAAAAACATTTAAAGCAATTCTGCCCTCCTCGCTTCTTCCAAGACTGGTATAAATCCTCACACGGACTCCATTCGGGTCATAATCTTCGACATAGTCATATGAACCGACAACAAAAGCCAAAAGATAAGTAGACATGATCGGTGTCATTTTAAACCTTGTTATAACCAATCCTTCCTCTTCAAATGGCTCACAAGTGTCAATTTCCTTAAAAAACTTATATTTAATTTCCCACCATATTGGACAGCATTTGTTGATCAGACTTGGCTATAAGACTAACCAAAAAAGTCGCTTTAAAGTCAGGCTCATCAAAGCAAGGAAGTGCCCTCCGAGCGTCAGCGGGCTATGAGAACTCTCCAAGTCCAGTAAACCTCAAATTGAGTAGCCGCACACTTGATGGTCTGTCCCTCATTAACATAAGTAGTTTTATAATATCCCTTCATGTACTGGTTTAGTTTCCCAGAATAACGAATTGAAATCTTTGCATTTCCAACGTTCTATTTTCATTAAAATGATTTTTACTATTTCTTCTGGAACTTGGAGAAGAATTCCTTCTTTCTCAGGCTGGAAGCTTACAGTGGCTAATTGAGACTGTTTGGCTAAAAATTAATATTAGAAAACTTACATTGTTCGATTTTGGCTTCGTCGATTTGCAGATCTACACAGTGGAGAAAGATTTCGGTGATTTGTTCACTAATCTGGTATATTAATAATCTGAAATGAAGAGAACCGAGCAATCAATTGTCACCGTCCCTGAAAATGTCTCTTGTTCAGTATCAGTTTTGATTTGAAGGTCATAACATGTAGGTATGACAGTTTTTGACAATCGCTTAAATTGAGACGAACCGTTCATTACTAAAAGCACGTTACTAAAAACTCCGCGGTGTTATATTTACTTTTAATAAAACTAATTTTTTTATATAGAAAATTATAGAATTAATTATTTTATCTTACTAAACTGATTTTAATTTATTTTCTGCTATTTGACCTGGATTTAAATAATCAAGTTACCAAGATTAAATTTTAATTCTTCGTTCTTAATATATGTATTTAAAGAGACTTTCAATTAATCATTTAATGATTAATGTTGTTTAGTCATTTTACATGTCTCAAGAAAATATGTTGGAATTTACTTCAAAAGCTTTCTAGACAATGTTAGATAATCTAATTTCAAGCTTAAGAAAATTAATTCTAAATCAATAGATTTTAAGAGTATTTAAATTGAATCTAATGAATTTATAATGATTACTATCAAATCAAATTAATATATTTCTTTAATTTCAAGAGCCAAATTTACAAATTATTACAGTCAAACCCCTCTAAACCGACTTCTCGGTATATCGGAATTCCCTTAAAACCGGAATAAACTTCTGGTCCCGATTCACCTCATAAGCCATCACTGCTATTTCAATTTCTATATACCGGATCTCCTCTTTTCCGAATACCGGCTATATTTTGTTGTTCCAACTTAAATTTTCACTTATTGTCAAATAAATTTTGACAACCACATAAATCAGTGATACCACTGAGGAACCGGATGTCTATCTCAGCCACAGCATAAAAGAAAAATAGATGGAGCAGAGACACACGTCTTCGTTTGGATTCTCTTTGTTTGGATTAGTTAGTTTCTTAATAACATGTTCTCTCTCTGTCTTGATCTTATGTGGCTGGCCAGTGCGAGATTTCAACATTACGTTACCATCTTGCGGGACGGTTATAATAATAACCACATAAAATGGGATATAATTAGCAATGACAATAAGCGACAAAGCCAAACAAATATTTTTAAATGTCTTGGACATATTAAGAACAAAGCCAATCACTGTTTGAAAAATCCAAAATCATACAAAAATTGCAGTTTTGGATTTTGTCTTTAAAAAATCCAACGTTTGAAATGCAAAGAACTTTACAACTAAGGAACTTTGAGACATTTAATTTTGAGATTGTCTAGACAAAACCAAAAAAATTCTTTTCATTTTATTTTATATCTGAAAACACTGAAATGAATGTGTTTTGAACTCAAAGAATTCCCTTTCAAAAAAACTATTCTCTGGTTCGAAATATTTAAGCCTTTTTATTTATCTTTACGTCAAAAATCGCTTTGAAAGTTGAAAACGATGACGAAGCGTTAACCAACAATAAATATAGAAAATCAAAAAATATATTTCAGCCTGAAGTATTAGAAAAACTAAACGGAAAAAAATAAGCACGGTAATCTCTATACTATTTATTTATATAAAATAAAGTAGTGAAAAGTGTAGAAATTAAAACACAATGTAAATTCCGATAATACCACTCAATTAGCGCGAGATTAGGATTAACACATGATCTAAAAATTGAAGACAGTAACAATCAGATTTCAAGGGTAAAAATCATCTATAAAATATAAGAGCCCGAACTATCGATAAATTACTTTCCATTGTTAATAAACAGAAGAAACATAAGGAAATGACAAGTCAATGATATAGGTCTTAAAAGGAAAAATATTCTTATTAATTAGAATTAGCTACTATAACATGAAATTTAAGTTTTATTGAAAATTGTTAAAAATCTTTAATTTCGTAGTTTTCATAAATTTTGATCAAAATCGACGCATAATATCCATATTCTATTTTTATAAAATAATTTGGTTTGCATTTTCTTTTATTTTCCATTCTATTTTATTATTTATAAGCTATTCAACTTAACAATCGTACCTAAATCAAAGAACATTATTGCTATAATATAAAATAATTACGAACATTAGTGGTGACAGGGCGTTACCAACAATTAATAAAATTTTATTTTTATTAACATTTGGCCTTTCTCTATAAATGAAAAGTAATCATAAACATTGGCTAAAAATTCAATATCTAATCAAATAAAAAAGGTTTCGTTTTGTTAGTTTTATTTAAGCATCATTTCCGAGATTCTCTTAAAAACTAACTCGTTTTTCTCCTCTAAATTTAATTAAAAAATATTCAGAGTATATAAAGTCTTTTTTATTTCTATATCTGAAAGTAATTTGAAATTTCTTAAGGAAATTGGTGTGATGCTGGGTAAACGAAGGAGGGACAGTCGCGAGGGGTATTGCCTTCGCCAACACATTGGAATTGCAGTTCTTCATGAAAACACACATGCGATAGTGGCTGCCGGTGCGTGACAATTTATATTTGTTTAATCGAAAGCTGCTTTGGATTTGTTACAAAAATTTTAAATTATGATCACAAGTTAGACTCCGGATGAAATGTCTTGGGCTTTATAGTCTTCTTCAGCCGCACGCCAATAAAAGGACAAGATGTAACTTATTTCGGATTTTTAAAAATAAATAGTTACTTATTTTTTTTGTAAATAATATGTGGCTGGCACAAACGGGACCTTAGTTAACATAACGTTCTTTGGTCCTGTGAAAGTGCTATTAATAATATCAACTTTGATAAATTTTGTCAATTGTCACAAATAAAACAAAATTATAACATCAAATACGACGGAAGATTCAATCAAGCAATACCTAAAAAATACTTTTTTTGTCAATTTTCAAAAGTAATATTAATACACTTAATTACTAAACCTAAAGTTTACAAAACACCGGTCGAAAGTTAATTTTCATAAAAAATAGACACGTAAATTATTTAATATTTATGAACGGGAAATCAAATTTTTGTTAAAGTATTGAAAGAATGAGCAAGACCATAAACAATTCCAAAGTTCACAGCACCAGAGAAACCGACAGATAAATTGGCTTTCTTTACTAGACAAAAAACGGTTGTAAAAAGAACAAATAAAATCACATTCCTGTCAATGCTCCGAAAAATAGAATTTTGCCGATATACATAACACTGATTGTAAAAATAGTCACTTTCCTTAAATAAATAAGGGACTGAAGGTAAAGGAGATAAAATAGCACATCCGACACCAACTTTTGTTCCGATTTTGAGCGAATTGAGAACTAACGGAGTATATTTTGACAAGACACGTGTTCTATAGATTGAATAAGCCGGACCGATAACTAGACTTCCAACAAGAACACCAATTTCGAGAGATTTAAATGCCATATTTAAGAAATTCTCTAAACGGGGATGAGTAATTAAGAAAATTTCATCTTTGGTGAATTCATTTTTAAAATAATTCATGAAAACATCCATGCTGCACAGAATATATAAATTTTATATAATACAAATACTTTTTAATTAAAATAAAATTAACCAAATTTAACAAATGCGATTAAAAAACTATATTCAAAAAGCGATCAAATCTGAGCAAAGATTTGTAATTTCTGATGAGATTTATATATTAATTACAGTGTTATATTTTGTGTCCTTCTTATATCACCCTTGAAATTTTCATTTTATTAAAAAAATTGACAATGAACTCTAGTAATTGCAGACAAGTTGGCTCTTGTAGTCCTCCTTACTTTTTTTTACTAAGAAGTGTTTTTGTTCAGCTGGAATTTTAAAATCTTGCCGTTTCTTTGTTGATTTGTGTTCTTCGTCAAATTTTTTCTGAGGTAGATATATTTTTAGAACTGAATTTGTATTCTAGTATTATGCTTTTTAGCGTTTTCTTCATACCAATTGTATATGCTTAGACATTTTTTTGATCTTGAGAAAGTCCACATATTTCTGAAGAATTTTGAGACAATTTCATCCTCTGCGCATTTTAACCCTTTTCACTTTCTCTATTAGTATAAAAAAAAAATTTCATCCTAGTTGAAAACAATTTTCACCTTAATTCGCTGGCTTAAATGTTATATTTGTGCGGTTTTTAAATTTTTACTGATTTTAGATTATCTATTAAGATGACGGCCACTTTATATTAAATTTTCTTTTTTTCCAAATGAATATATCACCTTTGTTATATTGTATTCCTAGTTCAGTTGAAATGGTTGTATTGATTCAAGACCATTACACTGCATAAAGTGATTTTATAATCTCTTGGACTTTTAAATTCAAATTCCTAACATAAATCTATGTGAACACACCAAAAATATGTTTATGTCTCCTGATGTAACCTAAATTTTTAGTAACCAGCTGAGTTTATTTTTGGGGGGGGAATTGTTGAGGATCTTGTTTTCGGTTTTGTTATTAGTTCTTTTATTTCCGATGGCTTTTAATAGAGAATGAGTTTAGGATACGGCAGTAGTGGAGCTTGATATGTTTTGGATGTTCCTGTCAGGGGTTGGTGTTGTGAGATTGTGATTTGGGTGGTTTTTTATCATACTCGCTGAGGCGAAGTCGAGATGGTCTACAAGTTTGATCATGTTGGTTTCCTAATGCATATGGTCGGTCGGAGTAGACTTCATACAACCCGTAATGATTTTGAGTGCTTCGTTTTGCAATAATTGTAGTTTTTGAAGGAGTGTTTTTGACAGCAGAGGCGCCCATGATGGACTTGCGTATTCCAATGTTAAAAGAATGTTTGTATAGGAGTATTAGGCATTCCTTGTTTTGTCCAAAGTCTGTTTCGGTGAGTGAGCGGAGGACATTCATTTTGCATTTGCATTTTTGAGTCAGGTTTTAAATGTGTTGGCGAAATGATAAAAAGGTATACGTTATCCAGAGTATTTTAACTGTTTTGTGTGGAGGGATTTTGAATATTTTTAAAATTTTGATTGTCGAAGTGAAATTGTGTTTTCGTGTATTACTTGTTGGAAGAGTGGCTGATGATTTCGTTGGTGATAGAGATAGACTGTATAGAGCAATCCAGTTATACAGGATATCAATGAATGGCTGAACTTGGCGACATGCTGCCGTTGGATTTATGTTTGATGATGTGATCGTAATATCATCTGCGTATAGAAACAGAGATACATTTTCGGGTGGTGTAGGAATGTCACTTAGGTAGGTGTTGAAAAGTGTGGTGGATAGGATAAAGCCCCAAAGAATTTTATTGGGGATGATGCTTGTATTTGAGCGTTTTTTGTTGAGTTGGACATAACTTTGTCTCACACTGAGGTAATTAGATATCTATCTTTTTGAGTTATTATCGATATTTTGTTTATTAATGGGAGTCGTGGAATGGAGTCAAAAGCTTTGCCTAGATCCAAGGTGATTAATATTTTCCGAACGGGAGGGTTTTTTTTGTTGAGTACGTTTGATATTGTTTGTGTCATATTTGTGAGTACAGTTGTCGTTGAATGTCTGAAGCCATATTGCGTTTTGCTAATTGGATGTTTATAAGATATTCTGTTTAGAACTAGACGTTCCATTATTTTTGAGGAGGTGCACAGAAGTGTGATTGGTTTGTATGATGATGGGTCGGCAGCTGGTTTATGTGGTTTTAATTTCGTGACAATTTTCCAAATTTTCCATATTCGTGGGATGGTGTTGTTGTTAAAAGATTCATTTAGTATCGATGTGAGATATTTTAATCAATGATCACCCAACCCTTTAGGTGGAAACTGCTAATGTTATCGGGTCCAGTTGCATGGGATTGTGTGAGGTTGGCAATTACGTTTTTTTACTTCTTCTTGGTGAATGGATTGGAATTGTGGTCAAGGGGGTATTTTTGTACTCGTGGTTTGTATGAGCGACAGTCTTGTTTGCGGTGGCTGAGGTTTTTGAAGTGTTTCATCAACAGATTGGCATGTTCTTTGTCAGTAGGTAGACCATTTTAAAATTTTATAGACTCGTGAGTTTCTTCATTGTTGGAGTTAACGACTCTGTTTATTGTTTTGAAGAGTATTTTTGTTTTTTAGTTGAGGGTATTGGCGAACTGACGCCAGTTTTCTTTATTCCTTTTCTTGAGTTTGTTCTTGTTTAGTTCCCTTAGTCGGGTGGCAATATCCGTGATTCTTGACCGAGACGTATTATGTTTGAGGTTGTCGAAATCTTTCAGTAAATCTGCTATTTCTTTGATGTAGTACGGGTTGTATTTCTTAATGTTCCCCATGAGGATGTGTCTTTTCGCTGCTTTCGAGATAATAACAGTGAAAAGCTTGTTGGATTTATGTATATTTGATAGGCGTTTGTCTCATATAATTTCCGAGAAAAGTTTTTTTGTTTCGGTTTGATGAAGACTCTATCTGGATCTTTTGTAGTTTATGAAAATGTTATTGTTCAGAATGTTGATTAGGGCATAAGTTTGTATTAGGATTGCTGTATTAGCTGATGATAGCTGATGCATTGTGTTCCATGTAATATTTGATGTTAGGTTTAAAGAGTAAAAGTAGATATCCGAAGAAGTGGTGTCGTGTCTTCCTTTTAATAGTGATCACAAATAATTATATTTTGAAATCTATTCAAATTTTGCTTTTCAATATTTACTATGAGAGAAATATGTGATTGTGATGAAATAGATTTTTCTTTTCGCTTTAGTTCACAAAATTGCCGCGTTTCTTATGGGATTTTATCAAAATAGAACAAGGTTTCAGTAAACAGAATATATTCTGACTGGTTTAGATAACAGGGACTGTTTCTTTAAGATATTCATGAACTTTTTTTAATAATATAAATTAGCAAAATTAGTTAATAATTATAATATTGAAGACAGATTGCGAACAGATTGACTTGCAATTGTTACAAAAAATTGCAGCTGAATCCTTTTTGAACACCATCAGTGGTTAAAGTCATGTTGAATGTTTGCAAATTATTTTATCCAATAACAGAATAGGAAAATCGGTTTTAAGTATATCACTAAATAAAAAAATCTAATAACTTCTCTTTACAATAAGAAAATAATCTTCTAAATCTCTGCAAAAAATAATGGTAAGTTTAAAGTGCTTGTACTTAAGAAAAATCTTAGCAACAGAGTCTGTTAATCTAGATTAAATTTATAGCACGAAAAATAATGCTGATGAATTAATATGGCAACAATTAAAAGCAGAGTTAACAAATTTAGTTGTTAGGAGAAATAACTATAGTTACAATTGTGTAGTTTAATAAATAAGTAGTGTAAAAAATAATGAATTATCAAAACCGAACTAATATTAACAGTTGCTTAGCATTTCAAAAAGTGCTTTAACAATTATTTCCATTAAACAATAAATATGATGTAAAAATTCATTGAAACTAGCAACTGTTTCCTGATGGCATGGTAATTAGACAAACATTAAAAATGAAACTCATTTGATAAAATAGAAAGAATTTGAGGAATTGAAAAATAAAAACCAACATAGCTGAGATAAGGAATAAAGATAAAAAACTTATTTCTATGAGAATTTGTAGGGAAGAGTAAATATTAGAAAATTAGATCATTAGGAAGAAAAAGGAAAGAGACCAGTTAAAGATTAATTAATATTCCTCGCCCTCATCTTCTCCCTCGTTGTCGACGGAATCGACACCGACTTCCTCATAATCCTTCTCCAATGCAGCCAAGTCCTCTCTCGCCTCACTAAACTCGCCCTCCTCCATTCCTTCACCGACGTACCAATGAACGAATGCTCTCTTGGCGTACATCAAATCAAATTTGTGATCAAGTCTGCCCCACGCCTCAGCAATGGCAGTAGTGTTGCTCAACATGCACACAGCCCTCTGAACTTTGGCCAAGTCTCCTCCGGGAACGACAGTGGGTGGTTGGTAGTTAATGCCGACTTTGAAGCCGGTGGGACACCAGTCAACAAACTGGATGGTCCTCTTGGTCTTGATGGTGGCAATGGCAGCATTGACGTCCTTGGGAACTACGTCCCCCCGGTAGAGCATGCAGCAGGCCATGTATTTTCCATGTCGGGGATCACACTTGACCATCTGACTGGCTGGCTCGAAACAGGCGTTGGTTATCTCGGCCACGGACAGTTGCTCGTGGTAGGCCTTCTCAGCCGACACAATGGGGGCATAGGTGGCCAACGGAAAGTGTATTCGGGGATAGGGGACCAAGTTGGTTTGGAACTCAGTCAAGTCCACGTTGAGTGCCCCGTCGAATCGGAGGGAGGCAGTGATCGAACTCACCACCTGAGCCACCAGCCTGTTCAAATTGGTGTAAGTCGGTCGTTCAATGTCCAAGTTGCGTCGACAAATGTCGTAGATGGCCTCGTTGTCCACCATGAAGGCACAGTCCGAGTGCTCCAAGGTCGTGTGGGTCGTCAGGATCGAGTTGTACGGCTCAACCACCGCCGTCGCAATCTGGGGGCTGGGTACACTGCGAATTCCAGTTTTGACTTTTTCCCGTAGTCAACCGACAGTCTCTCCATTAGCAACGAAGTGAAACCAGACCCAGTCCCCCCGCCGAAGCTGTTGTTATGCCAATGCCTTGGAAACCTGTGGAAAATGAGGAATCCCTGCAGTCCAGTGCACTGTTCTGCTGACTTGCGAATTCTGTCCAACACCAAGTCAATCACTTCTTTCCCCACTGTGTAGTGTCCTCGCGCGTAGTTGTTGGCCGCGTCCTCCTTCCCTGTTATCAGCTGTTCTGGGTGGAACAGTTGCCGGTATGTCCCTGTTCGCACCTCGTCTAACCAATCAGCCACATTCCTTCACTCACCCACCACTGTTGGCTCAAGGTCCACAAACACTGCTCGAGGAACGTGCTTTCCTGCACCTGTTTCCGCAAAGAATGTGTTGAATGAGTCGTCCCCACCTCCGATCGTTTTGTCCGATGGCATCTGTCCATCTGGCTGGATTCCATGCTCCAGGCAGTACAGTTCCCAGCAGGCATTGCCAATTTGTACTCCAGCTTGTCCAATGTGAATTGAAATGCACTCCCTCTATAGGTGTATTAGCAACAAGCAGCCACTAACCATTCTATGTATCTTAGTGCGGTATAATTTTATTTAGTATATTTCTAAATGGTTAACCATATAAAAGAGATTTTTTTAATTTGTTTAATATATATTTTAACAATTTTAAATATTTCAAGATATTCTAACCCATGCTTCAAAATACCTTTTTATTAATTTAAGTATCTCGCAAAATATTTGTTGTTACCCGAATGCAATTCTTCTTGTGTGCAAATAACCTAAATTACAAATTTAATTGAATTTTTATTGCAAAAATTTTAAATTGGCATAAAATAGTTACGAACCGGCATAAACAGATTTCAATTGAATAGTTGATATCCGACATTTGTCCTATCAGAGTTTTTTTAATTTTCATAGTTTTTTAAATTTTTATGGTTAAAAAACATAAATCATGGGTCTTCGAAATATAATTTTGGTCTTGTCCCGTATTTTTAAAATAACAGAAAAACCTGTTAGTTGAAGCTACTAATTCATAGGATTATTAACCGACTGACCAAGCACTTTTTATCACAAAACCATTTTATTTACCTTTTTATGAATCCAATAATGCTTTAAGAATCACTTTTTACAGTAATATAATTTGAGCGCTCATTGATAAATTTATAAATATTTTTTATTACAAATCAAATGGGACTTCGAACAATAAACAATTTACGTAGATATAACAAAAACAGAGAATGTCTAGTTTACTTTCTGATAATAAAACAAATTTTCCAAAAACGTATCTAACAAAAAAGAACTTCTTAGTTCTTGTATGATAATTGTTTTTCTATTTTGAAAAAATGTCAATTTTTAAATATTCATGTGATAAGATCAAATTCAAAAAAATTTATCACAAAATGAGTATATCTCAAATTGAGATACATTTATTAAAAATGAAAAAAAGTTAAATATCGTTATTAGAAGTAAATCATTAGAACTTTAAAGACTCACCTTTGAGCTTATATGAGATTAAAAGCTCAAAAATAGACTCTAAAAGCTCAGATTTTTTAAATCAGTTTAAATATATTCGCAGTCTCTTTTCCGAACAAGTATTCAATAATCTCCAAAAAAGAAAAAAATACTCCAAAATTATCTTTTTATTTACACAAACACTACCAAATAACGATATTAAGACTCTATACTATTAAATATACATTTTAGTTTGAAGTAACAATTATGTAAAAGGGCTTTTGTTTGACAGACACTTGACTCATATTTATTATTATTATATAGCACTGTGGGAAAATCATAAATTTAAATTTTCCTTGTTCCACAGCCAGTATCCTCACACACATCCGTTTCCATGCCCCCCTGTTCTTTGCTATAGTCCGTAATGAATCAAGATCGTCCCCACTTTTCAGTCTTTTGTTTACTCCTGTCAAGTCTTCGTTTAATGCGATAGGTAGAGTGACTTTAGGTCTTTCTCGGAAAGACCTAGGCAAAATATTGGATTGGGCAAAATAGTTTTCCATGGCGATGTTTGGCGGAGCGAGGTTGTCCAGTCTCAATATGTGCCCAAAAAGTCTCCATCTGTATTCCAGGATGTCCATGGAGATCGGTGTCGAGTTAGATCTGTTGTATAAGGCCGAGTTATATATTTTTCTTAGGAATTGTATGTTCATAATTCTTCTCAGTTGATTTCGATGAAATTGGTTCAAACTGTTCGTATCAGCATTGGTGATTCCCCATGTCGATCCGTTATACGTCAAGACAGGAACAATAAACGTGTTATATATCATTAGTTTTGTCTTTGTATTCAGTTTCTTTAACCTCTAAATGTTCAGAAATTTGTTATACGCAGCGATCGATAATATCTTTCTATGGGCGATATCTTCAGAATCATACTTATACACTAATTATCAATAAATGACATCATTTTTGTGCACACTAAACTTAAAATTTGATATTGTTATTTCAGATTCTGAATCAGAGTATTCTGATTTCGAATCGAAATATTCTAACAGTTTGATAGTATTTGTTTACTGAATGAAACCCTATTGCTTTTAGGAACCTAAGGTGATCTGGTTGTGGCTGTTATAACGTGAAGAGCCCCTAGTTCCTTTTTGGGATGACAAGTAACCTAATTAATTTGTTGAACATTCTCAACGACGCCGGTATACAGTACTAAACCAAGTCAGCGACAGACCTCATTTTCCCTCTAAGGGACATAGCTAAGAATTTAATAAAGAAATCAACAAATTATCGGAAATTAATTTATTAAGTCAATTTTACCAAAAAAGTTAATTTAGCCTAGTCCCATCATATTGTCGGATTCTGAGTCACTAAAAGGATTGGACGATGATTCCGAAAGATGATTCTTCATTTCCATAGCAGACTTGCCACCACAAGTCTCTAACAATCTCAAAACAATATAAAACTCTTGGCAGAGTTAGAAATACTAGCGACTTCTCTTGAAATGTTCCTTTTTACTAAAAGTCGGAATTCAGACTTGCAACCAGATTCCTTTCTATTGTTGTATCCCTCAATAAATTTCTCAATCTTCCGAATAGTCGAGTTCTTCAAATTGTCAAAATCAATGACCAATTCTTCGAGGCCCTTGAAATTCAATTCTTTACGACACATCGAAATCAGTTCCCCTAACTCGTTTGCTTTGACTTTCCAAAAAGCACAGAAATACTTGGCAGCTTGGTGGTGACAAATCCACATATTCGCCGTTTATCTTCATAAGAGTAGACAACTTCATCGTCACTTTCAAAATTCTCCGCAATTCTTCTTAAACTGTTTTTCCCGTTTAATGTACTCCTCCGAGAAGAATGTCTCGTGTTGCCTCCTTTTAGTTCCAAAATATCTTCTTCGATAGGTTTGATCTAAAATATTGAAATTCTCCAACTCGTTCTTCGACTGATCTCATCAGAGATTCGACCCTTTCTTCATTACAGTAGTGAGTACATGTCTCACTCATAAGCTCGTTGTACAAGTTCTACAAAAAATTCAAAAATGACCCCAAACCTTGAGTTGTTGAGCTTGCTGATATATTTCTGACCCAACAACGTTATAGAGAAAACAATTGTGGAATATTTGTTTAATATCGTCGGAAAATTCGTGGAATGATTCGTATTTCAAAAGTTCGACCTTTCTTTTAATTTTTGTAAGATCCATCGGCGTAGAACATATGCTGAGGTAATCCGGAAATCGAATTGTGTCCACGGGATGATAAAACGGCTCGGAAAATGACTGAAAGTTACAAAAATCCCAAACCACGTATTTTGGGTCGAAAAAATCACAAATTAAACTGAAGCAACGTTTTTGAAGTGCTGCCGTAAATTTTGACTTTTTTGCCTAAACGATATAGCCAAAATGCCACGGAAGCTAATTTTTCAGCCACCAAATCATTATTTTTTGGCTTATTTTGTTCCCTCTTCTTGCCTTCCGCAGGGGTAAACTCCTAGAAATCGGAAAAAATCAACTCCCTCGGCTGGAAGTTTTTTGAGCTTCTCATCAAAATATTTTTTTAGTGCTTCCGCCATGTGTGAGACATCCTAGGATAAAAAATGACAAAATCTGACTTCATTAGGACGATTGTATGTGAGACAGTTGTTTATCATTAAATTAAAGTCGTCGGTCAATTTGGAGGCGTTCTCGTAATAGCCGTGGTTAAGACGTTTAGAAATTGTAGAAAGATCCATCGGATTTTTTATTATCAGTGGATAATCCTGAAAATAATAAAAGTAAGCCAAACAAGTAAATTTAGGCCTTGGTAGTCCACAGGTTTTCGGAAAGGCCAAGATATTTGTTGTTTTATTACAATTGGGAGTATATTCTTTTTTATATACAGAAGGGAGTTTGTTAGGGGAAACTTTTTTTCTTTTTTTGGTTCATTTTTGACAGGATGTGTTGATTCTTCCATAAGATTTAAAGTTTCATTCATTACTACACAATTATTAATTAATAATGTTTAAAATATATAATAAAATCGAACATAACAAACCAGATTATAATAAATACAAATATATTTTATTAATAATAAATGCATAATTTTAAATATATTCTATACTCTTTTATTAAATTAATTTTCTAAACTATTAAAAATGTATAGGCCCCAATGACCATTCACCTTTTCCAGAGAAGATAAGAAAAATCAAAAAATATGCTTTTCCGATGTTTTTTTTGTTGTCCTTGCCTTTGAAATAAATGATATCATCGGCAAACGTACATGTGGGCTTCTTTTGAAAATCGAGGTACAGACCTTTAACAAACCCAAAGTCTGTAACAAGATCACCTGATAAGACTTATTTTGACATCTTTCGGCGTAATTTTAAGGTAATTCTTTTGTCGACAGCGTTATCTCTTAATTAATTTATTGATTGTTTTTTATCATACTGATTGCTAAAATTGAGTGTCTTAATTAACCAGAACCATTCGGTCATATCACGTAATATTAAAGTTATCAATTCAAATGAGGCTAATAGTCGCGTCCAACATGAGGTACCCATCCAATGGTGATGTCGCCTGTCAATCTATTATAATGCCTGTTACAGTGTCAAAATTAATTGCGTTCTAATCAATAACTTAAAGAAAAATATTAATCAACAAAAGAAAATATAAGTTAATTAAGGTTGCTTAAGAGCAGAAAGGATAGCGTGGCTAACTGTTTTAACAGTAAAGAATTAATTGAAATTAAGCGTTTATTTTTTTACTTGATTAATATTAATTATTATAGATTTCCCCGAACGTGTCTTAATCAAAAATATGTAGTAATAAAATAAACCACTAGTCGATTATTGTATGAAAAAATGTGAATGATTTCAGTTGGTTCTCCATATGAAGATTCCAATCTGTTTAGCTTAGTGAAGGATTTGTCCCATAATCCCTTATACTCAAACCTATTAATTATTTACTAAACTTATGTCATTACCAAATAAAAAATTGTATTTAGATTGATGAATATTCATTTTTTATTTATCCGTTTAAAATATTGTGAATTTAAATTCGATAGAGATTTATTTTTAACTGCTTTACAAATGGCATACTTACTGTAAGCATCAATGACGGTAAATATTCATTTGTAGCCATCATTTGTATCGGTAAATATTTTAACGTCTATAAGGTCTTGTTGAAATCAATCATTTTGTATTTTGACAATCCTGAAATTAAGATCTGAAACCTGCTTTAATTTTATGGAATAGAAAACTTTCAATTTGAGCATTCTTTGACAAATCGTTTTATAATTTTCCGCTTCATTGTAAAGTGAGTTTAAACATTCCTGTTGGAGTTTACGAATTCCAGAAAGACTATTTCGAGGAATAATTGGGAGTTTTTCGTGGTGCCGATAGTGGCGGAGACGTCGGGTGCTCTCGGTCCAAAGACTGAAAAGTTTTTCCGCAAGCTCGGAGCCAAAATCTCAATGCGCAATCACGATCCTCTGGAGGTGGACTGGCTATTGCAACGGTTTTCTATCGCCATTATCCGGGGAAACAGTTTGGCAATCCGTGTAAACATAATAATGAATATTTTTGATTAAAAATATTAACTATTAAGAATTGTGGTATATTTTCACTACTGAACTCTAAAACTCCTGAAACTTTACTTTAAATGCACTGTTTGTTCGAAGATCATAAGATCTTTGAGTTCATGATCATCTGGTATAATTTTAAGATTATACAAAAAAGGACTCAAAATCCATTCATCCGAAATATTTAGATCCGTCCCAAAATATACTCCTAAATGAGACATCATTTCTATACTAAGAGTAGGATTCATTAAATTGTTGACCACCTTTTCTAAGGTTGAGAAATCCATTAGATTGTATGTTTCTATTCGACGACGTCAAAAAATTATTAATTTTTGAATTTAGCCATTTTTCGTGGCATTTAAGTATGTTAACATCTGTACATTGATGAGATAAACTCAAATTATTTATGTGACTAAAAATGTCGGTCTAATAAGCCAGCATCTGAATAAATTCGTGATTATTAATTCTTCACAAAACAAAAGATATTCTTTCAATGCACAATCATGAAAATATCTCACTAGTGCAAAAAGTTGACTACAATTAGAGACATCAGTTAATTCGTCCAACTGAAGAGATATAAGGAAAGAACTTGATTTGATCTTTGTAATAATTTGGAACAAAATATCATTGCTTAACTCTACTGTGAATTATATTATTGGATAGCGAGACTGATTAAATCTTTTGTTTCGACTTTGTTCCGAGTATTAATGGAACTATTTCCAATGACATGGTATTATCAAATCGTTTCCGACTTTATGTGGCTTAATAGACTTTGCAATGTTATAGACCACTTTATAAGAGACAAGCAAAATCAGTTTATCAAGATATACAAATCCTAAGTTAGATAAGTCATTTGCGAATCATATCAAGCTCTATTCGAAATCATTGCAACTACTATTAGTTCCATTATGTTAATTTAGAAAGTGCTGTTCCAGTTATATAAATTTAACTTCCAATCAAAAAAGTCAGGTATAATCTAAAAATAATAGATTTCAGATTCGAAAAATTTTGCTTTTTATTTTTTAAATCTGAAAGAAATCCTTTTTTTACAAATTAAATTAATTAAGATCGATTAATCGAAGGGAAGGCCAGCAGCCTGGCGGATTGCCAAATGTGAAAGTAACTATAAATCTTAAAAATCTCGCAGCCGCTAAAATTTTGCGCACACCTCGGTTGGAAACCGCTGCTTTAAATTGTTGTTGCAGCATAACCCCGATCTCACATTAAGTTATGAGACCAGCAGCTTGCAGAAACAACAGCGCCCTCCCAGGTTGCTCCTATAGGACCTCCGGGGAGTGAATGGAAAATTTTTTACGGAGCAAAAGAAGACCAGGACAGCGGAATAGATGGGCAGTGCTTTAAATATTCAATTCAAATCCTTATTTATTAGCTAAAAAAGAATTTTAATTTCTAAAAATCTTTTTTATTGAGGTTAAATCTACTTTCCATTATTTTTAAGCAGTCTAAAAATATTTTTGGTATTTCTTGTATGTTGTTACAACGAAGAAACAAAATTTTTTCGAGAATTTTTGTAGAAATATTTCGAAGAAGCATAAGGCGGTGAAAGATTTTGTCTCTTGTTGAGATTAAGTTATTATTTTTTAAATAATTGTTCAATATTCTAAGATAATTTTCAAGTTCTGTTTTCACATTGTCAGGTTCCTGTAACTCTTGTCGATTAAAATCTAAATATGACATATTTTTAAACCAATTTGAAACAACAAAACACAAAGCAAAATGGCGATTTGATGATTGTCAAAACTACAGTCAATAATTGCTTGAACGCCTTCAAAAATTTGAGTGAAAATAATTTGGTTCGCTTCTTCCTTCATACAGTTTTTAATTATCCTGACTCCATTGGGAAATGGAATCCAATTTTCAACAAAATCATAATTTTGGAAAAAACATAGCATAATAGTTTCAATACATGAATTCTGTAAAAGTGTTTTTTGATCTTGTAGTGAAAACTCGAAAATAAAATCATAAACCCTTACTTTATTAAATCCCTTGATGACCTTGGCAAAAGCAATCAATCGGCTCAGTGCCTCGGTCATGGATTTTAAAATATAACCCCATTTGCTGTTATCGTCAGAAATAAAGAATTTTGAGTTTTTAAATTTCTGGGAGGAAATGACTTTTATATTTTCTCTTTCTGCCAAAATCGGTAGAATCAAATTTTCATAAGCACGTGTGATCTTCTGGATCTCGATTTGATCTTCTAGTGGGAGAACGGACAGTCTTTCGATAAAAGCAGACGAGTTTTCTGATAAATGATTTTTTCTTCTTAATCTGTTTTCTTCAATTAGTCTTCGTTTAGCAACTCTTTGATGTTCGTTTAGAACTACTAAAATGACACTAAACGTAGATTACTTACAATTTTGTGCCATTCCAACTTTCAGGCATTTTTGGAATCGACATTCCTGACATTGATTCCTCGTGTTTTTATCGACAGTACATTTCTTTTCCCATTTACACTGATATTGGATTTTCCTCTGAATTGTTCTTCGAAAGAATCCCTACAGTCAATACAAGCCCAGCTGACCTTGCAACCTTCACATGTCAACTTTCTGTAATGATAACCAGTCGCTAAGTCCCCACAAACCTCGCATGGATGTGAGCTGTTGTTGATAAACGGAACGTATTTTTGGTCTTGGAAAGAATCTGTTGTGATTGAAACTGTGTTTGTTAGTACCAGACAAATTGAACTCATGATGCATATTTAGATATAAAAATGCGGAAATCAGACTAATTAAACGGCATCTGCCTTATGTTTTTTTATTATCAGATTCATATCGATAATCAATTGCTCTGTCTACATTTTATGTACTCAGAAATAATTAAATAATTTATTTTAATGTTTTTAAGTGTAATTTTTTTACTTTATATACTAATTAGACTAGAAAATTACCACAATATTTATTAAAAATTTATAATTCAAACCTGTATCGCGTATTTTAGAATAGTTTGTGCTTTTATTAGTTATTTTATTGGTCATTGACATTAAATATATTTCATTCATTCGAATTTTATAAAATCAACTATTTTCAAAACAGCGAATAAATCGTCATACAAGTATTGAAATTTATATTCGATTAATAACACAATTGTTAAGATAAAGAGTTTCAAAATCAATTATAGATATTAGCGTTCCCATAGAGTTAGTAATACACGAATATAATTGTCGTTAGAAGTATAATCGTCCAAAAAAGTAAAAAAAGAAATTAAGTTTTTTCATCGAAAAGCTGTCATTCCAAAGTAAAATGTCGAGCGAAATAGTCGGGAATGACTATTTTATAGAATAAGTTTTCTTAAAATTTCACCTTTTGTTCAAATTTATTAAGTTTTTTTTATAAATTATAATATTTGACTTGAAAATATATTTTTATTCATACAAGTTTTATTTTAACTCTAGTGTGGTATTTGATAACCTTAGTATTTAATCCATTAAGCATATAAAATCATGTTCAGATATATTCAAATTTAAATATATAAAAGTTATTATAATTTAGAATGGATTCAAAATTACTAAGACTCAGAAATATGTTAAAATTTACTGGATTACGCCACCAATCCACAATTGGCAGAAGATCTCCATATCGTCCTACTGACTTAGTAAAAGAAAGGAGCTTTTGTACCCTTATTCCATTTGGGGTGCAGTTCGGCAGTTTCCATTTAAGCACGTGTGGAACCAGTCATTATATTTAAAGGCTCTTGCCCTTTCGATGGTAGTGACATATTTTTACATTGCCAAACCAATAAGAGAGATAAGTAAGCTTATTTTTAACTAAAATAAAAGTGGAGGGACCTAATTTTGCATTTGAGCAAGAAGACAGGGAATATAGAAAAGGTATTTTCTAGAAGCTGATGTGTAGTCTCTCATTTTGACGATCACTGGGATCCTCAGGCAGTCATTCGAGTCAAATAATTTGGATTTCTTCGATAATTTAAATCCTAACTAACATTTATTTTCGTTAATAAAAACTAATTTTTTGGTTTACTTGTTTTTAAATGTGAATAAGGTTTAATTGATGAGTGTGTAAATTTTTTTTTAAAAACTTGTTATTTGAAAAATCGTCTCAATTTTTTAAATAATGTATAGACAATAAAATCCCAGGCAAAAAAACATTCACGATTTTGATCTTTCAACCTTTATATTTTTAATTCACCAATCTTAAACATGAATAATATACCTTTGCTCTTGTCAATGACAATTGGCGGTATGCCTGTTTTCTGACCAAAGATCGAAAGGAACTTAAGTAAGTGTCTCCACCTGAAGGAGAATTTGTTTTACTTAAATTCGCGACAAATAGTGTTGTCGTGAGGATATAAAGGCTCTTTTGTAGGAGATGGGGAGAATGATCCCGAAACGCACGCTAGAGAGAAGGAAGACACTTTAACTTTTCTAGAGGATCTCAGTAATGATCTTGAGAATGAACTGGTTGGTTATTTCTAGGCAAAACCGATTCTACATCCTCAGAATAAATATTCACAGACACAGAATCATATAAACTACTAGCTCAGCAGTTCGCTTCGCTCACTGCGAGCTAGCTCCTGCGGAGGCCCTGCTCGCTACGCTCGCAGTTTCCTTAAATAACTATAAATTTATGTAGATATATAAATGCGACCTGCTTTGATATAACCTTATTCTAAGGCCTGTGGATAAACGATGTTTGCAGTCCGTCCATCCTTGGCAAATATAAATAAATTTCTCTTCTACCTACCCTTGAGCACCCCACATACAGCTGGCCAGTGAAAAGCACTCGTTCTCTAAAAATAAGCCTACTACCTTTAAGACTGTCCCTGGGCCTTGTTTATTGTCATAGCAAAACTTATCTTCAGCGGAAATTGTAGTCTCTTAAATCTATCGCAGGCCCTTTCATGGTCCATAATAACGTCGACCGATTTATATATTCTTTCTCTGCCAGGGATTTTCATTAATAATCTAAATTTTATTAAGTACCTCATCATTAAGTGGAGCTAATATAGCTCGTTCACGCAGCCAGTCGAATTTCACGTAGTGTTCAGATAGTTCGGATAGACGGCATTCAATAATTCTTCTGCTGTTTCTACGAAAATACATAATTCTTCCGGTAGCCTAATTTTCTGGTCGTGCATTTCTGAAGTGATTGCCCCATTTCCAATATCTAGAAGGATTTGTGGGAATATGCTATTAACGCCTTGTAAATGTGCATGTACATTTACATCTAAGCTAACCTTTTTCACGTGTGTCCACAAATATGACGATTTGAGGCAGGCATTCAATTCATCCGCTGGCGTCCCTCTTTGAATAATTGGCAGCGTCTGTCTAAAATCACCTGCCAATACAACTAATGCTCCCCCAAACAAATGGTCGCTACAATTCTTGATATCTCTATATGTTCGGTCAACTGCTTGAATGCGCCTTTATGAGCCATCGTACATTCATCCCAAACAATTAACCTAGAATGCATAATTCTATTACCCGTAGTTGAGTCTAACAGCAGTCCTGACCTTGTTCAGCTGTTGTCTAAGTTCCCTCACCATTTAAGCACATCTTCCCTCGTTTCTCTTTTTTTGTTATATGGTTCATATTCTCTTGTTTGTTAACATTCTCAGATCTCTCTTTATAGGACATTCTTATGATTTTGTAAACGCGAATCAGTAATTTATATTAAATTTAGCATAATCGAACTTGTCTGTTTCGGTAAAGAAAATGATAATCAGCTTCATCTTTGTAGTATTATAAGGAAAAAAATTAAAGCCTGTTAAATCAAGGAGATTTAAATATAGGCAAATTGAAATTTACATGACTAATTTAAATTTTATTTGCCTCTATCTTTTAAGAAATCTAAACAGTAGCATAATCGAATTTGTCAGTTTCGGCAGTTAAAAAGAATCAATTATGTAAATCTCTAATAATTTTTGCTTTTTCCTTTTTAGTGGTTTTCAAAATCTGATAATTGCACAGTATATTCATGGTCAATAACAATTAGAGCTTTTATTTTATTTTTTTAACGAAAATTTAACAAAAAGAATTTATGTCATCGAAAAAAGATAGCTAAGCTAATTAATGGCCTCACGAGGCTTGAAGGTTGTGGAGGACCTCATCATGTGAGTCGAGGACTTTCTTGTCGTTCATTTTAACAAAAACGCAGAAAATATTTTTTTTAATTTTTGGGCTTGAAGGTTTTGGGGGACCACATCATGTGAGTCGAGGACTTTCTTGTTGTTCATTTTAACAAAAACGCAGAAAATATTTTTTTTAATTTTTTGGCTTGAAGGTTTTGAGGGACCACATCATGTGAGTCGAGGACTTTCTTGTTGTTCATTTTAACAAAAACGCAGAAAATAATTTTTTTTAATTTTTTGGCTTGAAGGTTTTGAGGGACCACATCATGTGAGTCGAGGACTTTCTTGTTGTTCATTTTAACAAAAACGCAGAAAATAATTTTTTTTAATTTTTTGGCTTGAAGGTTTGGGGGACCACATCATGTGAGTCGAGGACTTTCTTGTTGTTTATTTTAACAAAAACGCAGAAAATAATTTTTTTAATTTTTTGGCTTGAAAGTTTTGGGGGACCACATCATGTGAGTCGAGGACTTTCTTGTTGTTCATTTTAACAAAAACGCAGAAAATAATTTTTTTTAATTTTTTACCTTGAAGGTTTTGGGGGACCACATCATGTGAGTCGAGGACTTTCTTGTTGTTCATTTTAACAAAAACGCAGAAAATAATTTTTTTAATTTTTTACCTTGAAGGTTTTGGGGGACCACATCATGTGAGTCGAGGACTTTCTTGTTGTTCATTTTAACAAAAACGCAGAAAATAATTTTTTTAATTTTTTAGCTTGAAGGTTTTGGGTGACCACATCATGTGAGTCGAGGACTTTCTTGTTGTTCATTTTAACAAAAACGCAGAAAATATTTTTTTTAATTTTTTGGCTTGAAGGTTTTGGGGGACACATCATGTGAGTCGAGGACTTTCTTGTTGTTCATTTTAACAAAAACGCAGAAAATAATTTTTTTAATTTTTTAGCTTGAAGGTTTTGGGGGACCACATCATGTGAGTCGAGGACTTTCTTGTTGTTCATTTTAACAAAAACGCAGAAAATAATTTTTTTAATTTTTTGGCTTGAAGGTTTTGGGGGACCACATCATGTGAGTCGAGGACTTCTTGTTGTTCATTTTAACAAAAACGCAGAAAATAATTTTTTTAATTTTTTGGCTTGAAGGTTTTGGGGGACCACATCATGTGAGTCGAGGACTTTCTTGTTGTTCATTTTAACAAAAACGCAGAAAATAATTTTTTTTAATTTTTTGGCTTGAAGGTTTTGGGGGACCACATCATGTGAGTCGAGGACTTTCTTGTTGTTCATTTTAACAAAAACGCAGAAAATAATTTTTTTAATTTTTTGGCTTGAAGGTTTGGGGGACCACATCATGTGAGTCGAGGACTTTCTTGTTGTTCATTTTAACAAAAACGCAGAAAATAATTTTTTTAATTTTTTGGCTTGAAGGTTTTGGGGGACCACATCATGTGAGTCGAGGACTTTCTTGTTGTTCATTTTAACAAAAACGCAGAAAATAATTTTTTTAATTTTTTGGCTTGAAGGTTTGGGGGACCACATCATGTGAGTCGAGGACTTTCTTGTTGTTCATTTTACAAAAACGCAGAAAATAATTTTTTTTAATTTTTTGGCTTGAAGGTTTGGGGGACCACATCATGTGAGTCGAGGACTTTCTTGTTGTTCATTTTAACAAAAACGCAGAAAATAATTTTTTTTAATTTTTTTGGCTTGAAGGTTTTGGGGGACACATCATGTGAGTCGAGGACTTTCTTGTTGTTCATTTTAACAAAAACGCAGAAAATAATTTTTTTTAATTTTTTGCTTGAAGGTTTTGGGGGACCACATCATGTGAGTCGAGGACTTTCTTGTTGTTCATTTTAACAAAAACGCAGAAAATAATTTTTTTAATTTTTTTGGCTTGAAGGTTTTGGGGGACCACATCATGTGAGTCGAGGACTTTCTTGTTGTTCATTTTAACAAAAACGCAGAAAATAATTTTTTTAATTTTTTTGGCTTGAAGGTTTTGGGGGACCACATCATGTGAGTCGAGGACTTTCTTGTTGTTCATTTTAACAAAAACGCAGAAAATTGACTTGAAGGTTTTGGGGGACCTCATCATCGAGGATATTCTTTCTTATTAAAATTTTTTGACAGGAAGGTTCTTAGAGGATATCAACCTTTTATTGTGCCTCATTATCGAATAACTACAAAAGGGAAGGTTTTGACAATTTGATCTGGTTTGTAACAATTTGAATGTGGGTGTGCACAGACAGACAGACAGACAGACACACAGACAGACAGACACACACCATACCATTTTATTATTAAGATAAATCCACTAGTGCTTGACATGAATAATTTTTGAGACCAGTTTTTTTCCCTCTTCCCTATTTGATCCTGGGGTCCCTAGACTGCCGAGGTCTTCACCGCTATTTAGTGTTCTTCTTACTGACTTTACGTCATCCTTTGGAACTTGAGGTCAACTTCGAAACATTACTCCATGTGTTTTAAAGAATTTCTCCATAGCGATATTCGCGGATGTATCCTGCTCTATTTTCGATATGTATCCAAACTTTCACTGCATATTCATGATTGAGGTACTTAGGAATCCAAAAAGCATCCTTTTTACAATATTTCACTTCTTACATGCATAGGACAAATTGCTTTCTATGGAAAAATTAAAAGTTCTTTCCATCCGTTTTTGATATTCCTCACATTTAAGGACGGGTTTTACAAAAGTTCATACAACCTGGGATGTAGTGATGAGCAGACCGAGTGTCCTTTGATACATTCTTTTTGAGTTTTTACATCAGATAACAATTTCTTCTTTCGATGTTTTCGAAGTCATCGAGAAGTGAGATAAGCTTAGTAGCCTTTTCCCTATTTCGGTGTTGAGTTGTTCTATCCGCTTTACGGATAAAGTCGAATCTTCTGATGAGATAAAACCGAAAATAGTTGTTGATTTTTTTGGATAGCACATTGCCACCATACTGCATCAGGAGTTTGATTCTCTTTTATATAGCCATTCTATTTTGGCTTTGATCTATGTTTCAATGGATTAAAATTTCATTTTTGTCTAAACAAATCGGTTTTAAAGCTCTTATAAGATCATAAAAAGACCGATTTCCATGTTTTCCTGTTGTTGTTGATCGTAGCAAAAATATATCGATATTAGCAGTCATGAATAAATATTCGTTAGTTTTCAAAAAATTTTTATTAAAAAAAACATTAATTAAATATGGCATTATTCGGGTGAAAACATTATTCTCTTTTTTTACTCCAATGAAAATATATTTTTTGTGTCTAAAAAATAAGAATGAATTAATGAAATACATCTTAAATAGATTATGAGGTTTTTGATAAAAAAAATCTTAGATACAGTTGTCTGAAAGAAGAGAAACAAAATAAAAACAAATTTAGGGAAAACAGTTTGGCCATCCGCCAGGCTACATATCTATCATAAACATAATATTATCGAACTCTGGAAAAAATACAGAATTTTTACAGAAATGCAGAAAAAATTGCAAATTGTACGATTGGGATTCCATTAACGCGACCTGATTAATAAAATTGTCGTTATTTTTTTAATTGTTTGGTTTATTTGAATTCTAATTTCTTAAATTCTAATTATTTTGGCACCGGGTCTTGACCGCGGCGACGGGAAACGTCCTGACGGGATGACCCTTTTCCCCTTTGAAGGCGGAAAAGGCCTCATATGAGATGCAACCTGCTGGAACACCTTTTCTGCTTCTCACTTAACTTCGTGTGCTCTGGAGGCTAAATCTGCAGCTAAGAAGGCTGAAGATTTAAAGCTATCAAAATATTCTGCCCTCTCGGAGGAGTTTTCCGTGGTGCCGATCGCGGCGGAGACGTCGGGTGCTCTCGGTCCAAAAACTGAAAAGTTCCTTCGCAAGCTCGGAGCCAAAATCTCAATGCGCACCCATGATCCTCAGGAGGCGGACTGGCTAATCGCCATTATCCGGGGAAACAATTTGGCAATCCGCCAGGCTACATATCTATCATAAACATAATACTGACAATACTTGTTCGATTTAGTTTTTTAGTAATTTTTGGCATAATTTGATATTGTTTAAACAGAATCGATTTTTTACCGGCATGAATTGTCAAAAACCACATAAGTATCGGCAAATAAACCTCAAATCGATTTATATGATAGCGGATTATGTTATCGACTTTAATTTAAAAATCATTGATATATATTTCGTCGCAAAGTATATAGAAATCAAACCATAAATTCTTTGAATTCTGTGGCTTGACTTAAGTTTTGATGTTAAATCGATTTAAGATAAACATTTGAATAAATTTCTTTAATCAGGACAAAATAATAAAAAACGCAAAAAATAAAAAAATCGGAACAAAATTGATGCACGCGAATCTTCTTGGCTGAGAACAAGAATCTCGCTTACGCGTAAGCTATCCGCTTGGCCGAAATCTAACCGTCCTCTAGCAATGCTCGTAGACTGAATATAAATTATAACATAGAGTGGAGACAGACCAATCGATTGCCACTCATTTTAACCCTCTCTCATTTTAAGTCAATAATGTATAATTAACAAACAGAATAAATGACGACGTCTGCTTTGTGATTTATAAAATTGCGCTATTAATTTAAATATAAATAACGAATTCCACGCTAATAAGAAACATTTTTCTCATAGACAGGGTAGATGCAGTCTGGTGAGGACCAACAAGAAATTCCCGAGAGACCTGCCAAGAAAGAAAAGCGAAACTACAAGACAAAAATGTGCCAAGTTTTTCAAATTCATAATTCTTGTCGCTTTGGGGATAAATGCAATTTTGCACATTCTGTAGAGGAATTGAGGAGCCTTGAATCAATCGAAAATAAGAAGCAAGAAATATGTAAGTATTTTGCTTTTCTGGGTCATTGTTCGAAATCTGATTGTCAATATCTACACGTTAAAAAGACAGAATCGTCAACTGAATCATGAAATTCACTTTTAAATATTTAACGATTTTCTTTGTTGTTATGTTTGTACAAATATTTGTTGTATTTGGTTGTTAATTAAATAATAACTTTCAACCTTAGTACGTTCATAAATACAACCAAAATAAAATAGTTTGCTTACTTAGATCAGTAAATAGAGAAAATCAGTTTTTATCCAACCTAGAATCAGTTTTTAGCAAGCCTATTCCTAATCAATCTCCTTAGACAAATTTACTCCTAAAGGTTTGTTTCATTTGTCCCACCTCATACTTGTCAGAACAAAAAATACCCTGACGATTGTCAAAATTAGTCAAAATCGATTTTTTGGGTAATTGATAAGTAAAGTAGGACAATAATAACAAATAGATTGTGTAATATCTTAAAATGTCATTAAATTGTTGTCATTTACAAAATCAATTGGGATTTTACTGATTTCAAAATCCGATTTTTATATATCAAAGTCTAGTCGCATCTAAACCTGTTTTCATTAGTTACAAGATTCAGAACAAAAATTAGGGTTATCAAAACGACAGATCATTATTTGTACCAATATTTACTTCAAAAATCTCGGACTGAGAGGGTAAGATGATTTTTTCGTTGTTGCAAAGGAAATCAGAAGTTTTTCTGAAAACAAGCGTAAAATTTTGAAGTGTAAATTGCCCCAGCATTGTCAAAAAATAGATTATGTCTTGTATGAAGCAGACCGGCCCCTCGGTTCTTGGTAAATTATTTCTATGTGACGACCAATGAAAGGATTCAGCAACATCGACGTTGGGATCATTTAAACAATCAAAGGAAGTTGCATTCAATAGTTCTTTCTTCCAAAAATCTTTATTTCTACTCCAATGCAGGCAGAAATTGTTTCAAGTTCTTCTTTCTTTGATTTTCGAAATCTGTATTCATTCACCGCATCCCTCATTATCAAACTTCAATTTTCCATTTTGGTCAATTAGTCTGTTCATGTTGTGCTTTAAGTTAATAAGTTTTGCTGTTATTTCAGTTGTTATTCCTAGAAGGGTATTTTGTAAGTGCTTGAAATTTTAGCCATCAAATTTAAAAGAGGGGTTGCCTTTATGTATTCACAATCACGCCATTTATTCCAGACAATATTCATTTTTAGTAGTCTGGATGAGACTTTTGGGTCGGTTTCCACATTTTTTGAGAAATAGACTTTACTTGGCCTTTTTGGAAAGAAAATTCATTTGAACATTTTCTAAACTTGGAGGTTTCAGTCATGTGATTCTTTTCTTGATCCATAAGAAAATTAGACTTTGTTTTCTCTTAGCCAGGCTCTTTAAATTCGCCACAAATCTAGACGTGACAAACTGTGATCATATGCCATCCACCACGTTGTATTCTTCGTAATCTTGCACAAGAGACGTTAACCATTTCAATCGCCCATTTGATTACATCCTTCTGCGTTACTTGATAGCTCGTGGAGATAACAGATTGGCAAAGCAATCCTGTTGCGACATCGTATTGGGGAAAGGATATTATATTGTTCCGTTCTAGGCTTCCCATGGACCATATGATCTAAGTTATTGTAGGTTCCTGTTTGATTATCTTTCGTTGATTGATCCATTAGAAATGTTTTATTAAACTCACATACACGTTTGGACGCAAAAATCGTTAACACTAATATTTATGAATTAACGATACGAATTGACGTTAAAACTCGAAAACCCAATAAATTGTCAATAATAATTTATGACAACGACAAATATTTCAATTTTTTGACAATTTTGTATAATTTTAAGTCTCATGAAATTATCTAAATCAATTTTACGAGAATCTAGCTTCATCTAAAGTTTGTAGATAAAAACAGACTAGTGTTTCATTTATTTTAAAACTATTTTGTCAAATGGACTAAATTCAGTTAGAATTTAATAAAGTATTTGAATTCAAAAATTGGCCAAAAAAAAATCGGCTAGAATGCACAATATCGGCCCAGGATAAACAACATTTTTCTACGTAAAATCAACAACTCTTGACAACCAAGATTTTAAGTTCCTAAAAAAATATCATTGCAAAAATAAAACTTAAAGGAATTGAGGAAAGGGCATCATCATGGATAGATTTTGTGACTCAATTTGACTTAACGTGAAAAAATTACCCGACCCTACCACAGTGAGATTTGAAGACTGATATCTTGTTTTAATACTGTGGGAAGTAATAGATAACCGTTATTAGTCAGTGGAGTGATTTGTCTTGCTTATTCAGACAACGAACGAGACTAGGCGTCGAGTCCGCACTCTGCTTTCCGACAAAACCCTAATCTTTGAACTCTAAATTTTTATAAAAATCAAAATTTTAAACAAATATCCATCAAATAAAATGAAAATCAAATATATATCAAACTACTATCAATACTATTAAAATATCGAGTCATCCTCTCTCTCATTTCAGCCTCTCCCTACAAATGATCAATAAAAACTCACAAATAAATTATTTGGACAAAAAGCTTTCAAAACTTTCATAAACACACAAAAATCCGATTCCACTGGCATTCTCTGGTTTCCATACAAAACATACAAAGTTGCCGACTTGTCCGCGATCTGTGCAACAGTCATTACTAACATTATTAATGTCGGTAAATACTTTGAGCACATATTCCGCCCACGTAATTAGAAGGAGGTAGACCCTCCCCTTCGATTTCCGTCATAGCAGCTTTGCTGGTTTGAATGTAGTAAGTAAAGGCCGAATGGTCGGCTTTGAAATACGAATCCTCATTTGGAAAACGGAAATTAATTAATGGTTCGCTTTTCAACATTATTAATGATTCCGTTTTAATGAAATATGATAATATCTATAATAAATTATTATTTTTAAAATATTATAATAAACTTTATTCACAATATCTGTATATAGTTCTTGTGGGATGAGATGATCTTCCACAAATAAAATAAACTTTGAACAGTTTGTGTCATTTTCAGTTCGAAATAAGCTAAAAACACTACAAATGGATTCAAAATATATAAACTCTAGAGAAAGTCTTTTCGCTGAACACTCCTTTCCAAGGATAGACTCTCGGTTTAGTTTGCACTCCAAAACAAGTACAAAGCGGTCAAAATTTAGAAAATGGTTGACAAAACCTGGGCAATTATAGAGCATTCAATAACCTTTAGTGAATTGATCGGATATGATGACCAGGTCAGAGCATAAAATAGGCTTTTCTGGTATTAGAGTCCATAAAAAATCGTCTAGTCTTAAATTTTATTAAAACAAGTCAACTTTGCCTTTTGTGGGTAATATAAATCATCGTCGCTATCTATATAATCGTTTAAATCGTCTGATCTAAAGTCATCTGGTCCGGACCACATCAGAAATGTACTAGATATTAATAAATATTTTATTAAAAAAATTAATTTTATTTTAAAAAAATTCACTTACATCTCTGTCGTCAATATGGAATAAGGAAAACTAAGAAACTAAAGACACAGTCAGTTCAATCTGTTGTTAGCAATGAATTTGTGGAGATTCGTGTGGATACTACGATTAGTACGGATACAGCTGTGACGAATAACAAGCCTGATATACACCCCTCGACATTAAAATCCGGACAGTTAATAAATCGTCATTTTTATTAAATCGTTATTTGAATAAGAATGGTTTATTTGGAAGAGTAGCAAAGAAAAAACCATTGTTAAGTAAAAAAAATACTCAAAAGATATGAAATATCGAAAATATTCGTTGGTATGTATGATGAAGGATGGAGATCAATCATTTTTTCAGACGAGTGTACTTTTGAAGTTTATTATGCACCCAAAAGAAAAATAATATACCGAAAAAGGGGGAATGAATTCAAAAATTCAAATTATCACCCAACTGTCAAGTGTGGTGGCGGAAAAATTATGGTCTGGGAATACTTTTCATATTTTGGAATGGGTTCGTTATGTTTCATTGATGAAAAAATAAACTCAGGACAATATATAAACATTCTTGCTAACAATCTGGAAAAATCAGCCATTAAAATGAAATTAAACAGCATCATATTCCAGCAAGACAATGCCCCATGTCATACTTCGAAAGCAACAAAGGAGTATTTTTCTGCAAACAAAATTAATTTATTCGATTTTCCGGCACAATCCCCCAATATGAATCCATTGGACATATTTGGTCAAAAATTAAATATGAATTATCGAGGGATGATACAGAAAATCGACCAAAAAATAAACATCAACAAAAGGATAAAATATTAGAAATTTGGAATAAAATTCCAATTGATTTTATTCGAAAATTAATAGATTCGATGAAAACTCGTAGTTTAGAGTTGTATAAATCGAAAGGAAAGCATATTCCTTACTGATATTTTATTTTTTGACATTTGTCCGGAATTTTTTGTCTTGAAAAAATCGGTTTTTGCTTTATTCTCAATATTTTAAAAAGATTTATGGACAAATATTATAAAATTAAAAAATATAGATGATATTAGCATGCTTAAGTTTTTAATTTAATAAAATTGATAATAAAAATGACGATTTATTAACTGTCCGGATTTTAATGTCGAGGGGTGTATTTGTTCATGACAAAATGAGGAATACAATCACTCTTATCGAAGTTGGGATTACTTCGCAAAATTGCCTCAAGCAGGTCGAAGTTGAGAAGTTCCACAAATATGACTAATTGGCAAATGAACTTGAAGCAATTCATCACGCAAAAGTGAAAGTAATCCCTGTTGTAATGACCTGGGATGGAATTGTCTCAAGATTTTTCAAGGGTCATCTTGATGTCCTCAAGTTGGAAGAAAGAGTGAGAGCATATATTCAGACAGTAGTTCTGAGGAAGACATTGGAGAGCATGCAGGCTGAAGAAAAGCATGGTATATCGATACCTAGTGAGGAGAAAGCTGACACGGATTGTCAACCAAGGGCAGCCTCAGAATGTGGAGTGTGCTTCGACGAGAACACACCCATACGGTCACTGGATTATGGGCCCAAAAAGAGAAGATTAAGCTAATTAATTACTTTAACATTGTTTAGTGATAATGCGTATTTATTTTTTTTAAATATAGACAATGAATAGAAAAATTAAAAAAAAACTAGGTTAAATTTTTTAAATAGTTTAAAAAACTTTAGTTAGTTAACAAAAACAAAAATTATCAAATTGAATTTTTTCCTATTTTTGCTCTTCACATGAAGATAAAAGAACAGCAATTGTATATTCTATTTTATCTAAAAAAATATATAACTATTTAATACAAATGATTTTTCTGAATTTTTTGTTTTTATTAATAATTTTGAAAATACAATAGACAGGGATTGCAGACAGTGCCATTGTAATTCCTAGACCTTACAATTAAAAAATAATGCTAACCTGCCTCAGCGGGAACTGCGATTATTGAGGCCAAAATAAGAGGTCCCACAATCGAAACAAATAATATCGGAAAGAAAAGAGGAACCTAGATACTAAAATAATTTATCAAACTTTTATGGGTCTCTCTAACTTTGGTGCAATTTTCCGGAAAACGAAAAGTGTAATTACTGTAACTAAAACTGAAATCCAGTTCATTATGCTTGTATAGTTCAATAGAGTTTCTGTGTTTTTGAAAAACGTATAACAAATCGACAAAAAACCCTAAAAATGTAAAAACATCATACAGTAATTATCATAGCTACAATCGGGGTTTTAAATTTTGTGTTTACTGTATTGATAATCATTGGCATGTGATCATGCCGAGCTGCTATAAAAAATAGGCTGAAGTAATTAACCTAAAAATATTAAACCGCGAAGTTGTAAAAATCAATCCATTGACAGCACCAAACGTGGAACAGGCTACTCCGGCGGATAAAAAATAAGAAAAACCAACATGAATGCGCTCTCCAAAAGACTAAAAAATAATATTTTTTTAAAAATAAACGAACAATCGCAATCGCGTTTGTTTCAATGATCTGAACTTTGCTGAGAACAGCCATATAGGAAATAACTGTAAAAACGTAAAAAAGCATAATTGAGATGATGGAAATTATCATGCATGGTTGTAGATCTCTAAAATTTCGAAAAATATTGTGCCTTTTTATATTCTTCATTTCCTCTGCAACCGAATTTATAAATTGCCTAAATTTAAATCCAAGTGAACAAACCATCCATTATATGCAAAAAGTCCTCCATAATGGGCTAATGCAATGCTCCCAAAATCACTAGTCGTTCCTTGAAAGCCTGTCTTTAGTGTGTCAAAGTGACCTAAATATAAATTCCCAAAAGTGACCAGTTGCCAAAAAATATATTCCTGTGCCAATGATGGAGAACAGTACTGCTGTTTTGATTCCGCTGAACAGATCTTGTATTAATGTTGAAAATTTTATACTCACACAGTTGATAAATGTTACAAAAACTAAAAAAGATGTAATTTCATGATTATACTTATGCATATATTTGCCAACAAAATGACTGCCGTGTCGGGTGGTGGACAACCTGGGTAGATTGGCTTGAGAAGATATATTCCGAAAGTGAGAGCCACTATCGCATTTAGAGATGGTCGAATGACGACAAGTTCAATCCAAATTCTAACAAATGCAGCTAATGAACCAAAAGCTTTCATGATATAAATATACTCTCCCCCAGAACTCGGAATCATTGTCCCTAATTCTGCATAGCAAAGAGATCCAAAAAGTGAAATTAGACCACAGTTTATCCAAACGATCAACGTGAGTCCTATACTTCCGGTTTGTTTTAAAACACTCGACGAGCTTATGAAGATTCCAGATCCAATTACTGATCCGACAACTAAGGTGATGGAATTGAACAGTGTAAGGTTTTTTTGAAGTACTATTTTTGAATCAGAAGTTTCAAGTGTGTCTTGGGTGGTGTTCTCCATTTTAAATTACATTCATAATAATCTATTTGACATTTATAATATTAGTTACAACTATTTAAATAAAATATATTTAAACACTCGTATAATATTGTCTTTCAATTATTTAGGTTATGTATTTTAGAGGGAATTGCTCTCTCCACGTAAAGGCCCTCGTTTTTATTTTCCTTTAGTTTAATTTTTGTTAAGAATTGCTGAAATTTGATGTCCATAAAAAATTTGATGTATTTAGGTTTAGCTAATGTGCTGAAATTGATAAATGATTGCAAATTTATCGAATTATTTGATAATTTATGAAAATTTATTAAAAAGTAAAATTATTGACATTAAAATGTCACCAAGGGGTGATTGCAAATACATTCCCACTGGATTTATACCGCATGTATATGATTCCAATTACAAGAACAAAAATGATTCCGGAAGTCACCGAAATTATGACACTCAACTTAAAGTCACTTATCACTAAAATAAATAAAAAACAAAACTTTTAAAATTTATCACAACCACAGTTTGTTCAGATTCAACTACGTCTCTCATAGCCACTAAAGAAATTTTATAAGTTCCTGCTTCGTGTATAAAATTTCTTAAGTCAATTACTTTGACTTCTCCGGAGAATAAAAAATAGTTTGGATATCGCTCATTATCCTAAAACTAAGAAATAAATTTATTCCTTAAATTCCATTTTAATTGACGAAATACGATTTTTATTTTCAACTTCAGAGGGATAAGGTTCTATCCTCAGTATTGGTCCCTGAGACACGTGGATTTTTGGCGAGTCTGGAGCGTCTGTCAAAAAATAAAATTCACTTAACCTACGACAGGAAATAGTTTTGTTACTTGATCTTTAAAGTATGCATATTTGATTTGACAAGAGAGGTCCAAGGTATCGTATGACGAGGGAGTGAGGACAGTGGTAATTTTACATGCTTTTAAATTAAAGTAGTTCATACAATCTTGTTTAGTATTTTGAATTGTCTATTAAATTATTTCTTAAATATAGTTTACTGTTTTATTTTTATTGTTAATTAAGAACAAAATAAAATTTTGACCTATACTCATGCATTCGATGACGTTTTCTTTCCCTTTTCTCAAATTTTTTGATTCAAATTTAATTTTTTGTTTTACTAAAATATATGAGTTGTAAATTACCTTCTATGATTGATACATAAAAAGAGACATAAACTCTATGACATCTTTTTTTATCGTCGTTTATATCGTACATAGTAATATTTAGTGAATAAATATGTGCATCTTTTTCTTGAAGATTTTTTATTCTCAATCCATGGTTGTCAAAAGAATATCGTACATTGTCTAGAATAGTGAAATGATGATATTTTACAGTGCTCCAGATTATTCCAGCTTATTTTCATTTCTATATCGTTAGGGACGCTCAGATGGCAATATGAAGACACTTCCTGATAGAGTTTGTCTTTGTAAAATGTCGTATTTCGACATCCGTCAATTTTTAGTGAATTCTCTAAGACTCGAATCTCGAAAATCTAACTAAATCTTTTAATAACAAAGTAATCAAATGCTATTTTGTCGTCCCAGCACTCAATAATTCCATACGTTTTCTCTTTGACTGTAATTATTAAAAGATCAGTGAAAATATTTTCCAGTCTGTAAATTAAATTACTGGACTTACATTTCACCGTTTATTTTCCAAACTGACTGATTTTTTGAGCTACATCGGAGTGAAAGAGTTTGGTTTATGTCGGCATAAATTTTTTAAATTCTTGTAAATTGATGTTTTTAAAAAACAGTCCTAATTTTTAATCTAGACTTGCAGTACCGAGAAAAAACGGCAACATTTTAAAAATGGTAAACGAACGAACGAACAGATTTTATTAACTTAGCAACCGAAAAAGAAGAGTTATTAGAAAAGGTGAATTCAATCCAAACCTTATATCCGAAATGAAATTTTATAAGATTTTATTATCAACGAAAAATTCGAGATTCAGCGCAATTTCATTTTATTAAAAATCGTCTCATTAATTACAAAGATGTCAGAAAAAGAAGAAATAATTAGGACTAACAAAAGGTGCTGAAGAGGATCAGCGGTTGAGAGGCTCAGGGGCCTGAGAACCAGCTGATCTAGTCTCTTGGGAGGAAATCTGAGAGCAGATGAGTGTCAAGACCATCTAGAAATTGGTGATAAAAGGATCAGCAAATTCAAAAGATCTCTGGTAAACAATGACTTCAGGAATCCCAGCTGGTTTAAAGAAAGGATGGAAAAAGTAGTATTAGATCTTAACACTGGTCAAAAATTTGGATTTGGTGTATAAAGTAACATTATTATGCAGGCAAACATGGAGTAAAATTTCCAGACTTGTCTAAACAGGACATTGACTTTTCACAGTTCTCCGATCCTGAGTTTGGGAAGAAAAATTCGCTCAAAGTTTCAGAAAGAAAATTTAGCTGTGCCGACCTTCGAAAGTCAGGTTTTTCCAGGAAATTCAAAAGCCAATTAAATCGTGGATTCAGCGGAAATCGCCTTGTTGGAAACTCAACCGGCTTAGTTCTGGACGAAAATAACAGTTTTAAATTATTATTACTTCTATAGTAGTGATTCTAGACCTAAAAAGTGTAATTTTAATGGTATTTTATTTCAAAATATAAAAAGTCGAGAAGGTTTTATACACTGACTTTTCTGGGGCGAGCAAACTGGTTTGTGGGAAATTGTAGAGGACTTGTTGGTATTTTCATTCTTGTTTATTCGACATGATATGCAACAGAGACGAGACCTTCAATGAAAGATGCCATATCATCTGTATTACTGATTAAAATATCTGTCTCAGGCTAAAGTTTCGGCGTCCAATAATTTACTGTACTTTGATTCATTCGAAAATATGATAGGTATTTTGATTTGTCTAAAATTTTGTTTTTTTAGTAAAAGTCATTTTAATTAGTTTATCATGACACGGATTGGAGTTTTGAAGCAGCCAGAATAACTGTGATTCTGAAAGATGCTGGTTATGGAATTATTTCTTAGCGGATATTGGCAAAATTATTTTATTTAGTCGGAGTTGAAGACGTTTATGTTAAACTACTCCGAAAATGTAAGAATATCGAGTCAATTTGCGCTGCCTTCATTAATGGAATTCGATCTATGGTTGTGATGTTCAAGAGATTAGATAAATTAAAAAACACACCAAAACCTGACTGATAAAACTGGACTTTATTTAATAAAATGTCCTTCTGATCTGATGGGGTATCCAATAATATTGTCTCGGCCGTCTAATGAAGTTGAATCTTCGGATTTGAGCATGTCTGATTTATATAAAATTGAATTGGATTACAAAATACCAAGAATTAAATTGTTCACGAAATGACTTACAATCTTTTATCACGGCATCGAAGGAGGAATCAGTATTCGGCAACTATTTTTAGAAAAGTCAATAAAGGATATTCCCGTAAATGCAATCTTAATAATTCTGTTATCAATTCAAATTAATTTTCAATTTTTGAATGTCAAAACTTACCTTGCTCTTTTGTGAATAAAGTTTAAGCTTTCCCAGTGTTTTTTATTCTAACATTCAACTATCCAGAAGTCCTCATGAGAAGTAAGTGGACGGAAAACATCGCGGTTAAGATACCCAGGAGAGAGATTGCTGGCTCTTTTATCGACTTTGGCGCATAGGGGAGAAATGACCTTGGAAAAAATGCAAGTTTTTCGTTTTGCAGATCAAATTCAACGTTGTCGACTAAGTCCTTGTTATTTGTTTGCCAAAGTAAATAAGCCGTTTACAGGAATAGATTCTTATTTGATAACTTGTATGTCCAATTTGTAAAAGTTTTTTTATTTCTAAAATGGTTAAAAATGAACGTACATTGAGAAATGCATTCATCTGAGAAAATTGTGGTTTTCCATTTTTCATCAGAAATGGCAAAACTTTTCGTTATTTCTAATCTTTTTTTAGTGTGTCTTATATTCAAAAATGGCTTATTTTTTGCGATACGTCCAAATATACCAATTTTCATTAAGATTTCTTATAACTGTTCTTGAGGAAATTGCTTTATTTTAGTTTCGTCATTTCACTTGAGATCTCTTTAGATTTTTTGTTGGATTTTCTTCCGAATACTTTATCAATTCTTTCAAATCATTTTTATCAAGTATTTTTGGCCTTCCAGATCCGGGTTCCGGGATTGTGCCATTCTTTTGTATCGTTGGATAAAATTAGACTGTGGCCTCATGTACCCCAACTTTCAAAGAAATTGCCCGAAATGTCATTTTTGTTTCATATAAAGCAATAATTTTTCTTTTTGTAAAGTCATCCATATGCTTTTTCCTAAAATAGAGATATTAAACATATAAAAAAAGATATTTGTACTGACATATACTAACATATTATGTGTCATGCTTTTAATTTTTCCAATTAATGCAATTAAACAATATTTATTAAAATAAAAATAATAATTCAACTAATCTACTAAGTTTTTTGAAATTAGAATATTTATAAGATTTTCAAAGAAAAACTAAATATGAATTTTGAATCATTTTTTTGTCGAGGAGTGTATGAATCTACATATTTATGCGAATCAATATTTAATAAAATGGAAAATATAAAAATATATAAAATATTTTTTGTGCGGCCCGCGAGGCTAATCTTAATTATCGATTTGGCCCTTGAGCTACAAAGGTTGAGAACCCCTGCTCTAGATACTTAAAATAACAAATTAATTAAGTAAACATTTCGTTTTGATATAGTATCTTATATATTACTAGCTCGGCAGCTCGCTTCTCTCACCGCGACCTAGCTCCTGCGGAGGGCCTGTTTCATCAAACAACTATAAGTTTATGTAGATGTATAAAACTACCTGGTTTAATGTAACCCTATTCTATCGCCTGTTGATAAACGATGTTTGTCGTCCGTCCTTCCTTGGCATATATGAATAAATTTTCTCTTCTGCCTACCCTCGAGCATCCCACATACAGCTGTCCATGTGAAAAGCACTCACTCTCTAAAAATAACCCAACTACCTTTAATGACTGTCCCTGGGCCTTGTTTATTGTCATTGCAAAACTCATCCTCAAAGGAAATTGCAGCCTTTTAAATCTAAATGTTAATTCATCAGAAATTATCGGAATTCGTGGAATATAAACATCCTCACCTCTATACTTACCTGTTAATATCGTCGCCTCTATTACGTTAGCCATCAAATTTTTGATAACTAACCTCGTTCCGTTGCATAATTTAGGTGGCGCAAGATTCGTAAAAAACCACTGGAACGCCTATCTTTAATTTTAAAAGATGATTCGGCATTCCAGAGGGATCTAAGGAGTTTAAAAATTCCCGGATATTCGCAGGCTCTTTCATGGTCCATAATAACGTCTACCGATTTATATATTCTTTCTCTCCAGGGATTTTGATTAATAAATCTAAATTTATATTAAGTACCTCATCATTTAGCGGAGCTAATATAGCCCGTTCACGAAGCCAGTCGAAATTCCTGTAGTGTTCTGATAGTCAGAATATACTGAACTGGATAATTCTTCTGCTGTATTCACATATATACATAATTCTTCCGGTAGACTGATTTTCTGATCCTGTATATCTGAAGTAATTGCCCCATTTCCCATATCTAAAAGGATATTGGAAAGGAATATGCTATTGACGCCTTGTAAATGTGCACGTACATTTACATCTAAGCTTACCTTTTTGACGTGTGTCCACAGGTATGACGATTTGAGGCAGGCATTCAATTCATCCGCAGGCGTCCCTCTTTGAATAATTGGCAGAGTTTGTCTAAAATCACCTGCCAATACAACTATTGCTCCCCAAACAACAGTTCCTCACAATTCTTGATATCTCTAGATGTTCTGTCGACTGCTTCGAATGCGCCCTTATGAGCCATTGTGCATTCATCCCAAACAATTAACCTAGAATTCATAATTCTATAACCCGCAACTAAATTTTTTTTTACATTACAAACCGGTTCAGTATTGTAAGACAGGTTCAAGGGAATGTTGAATGTGCTGTTCGACCTCCATCTAAAGAGTTGCAGCAATTCCAGACGATGCAACTGCTAATGCTATTAGATTGTCGCTTCTCACCTTTGCTAACAATAATTTAGAAGATAGGTCTTACCTGTACCACCTGGTGCATCAATAAAGATGATAGAACCATTTTCTTCTTGGATGACTCGGTTAATTTCTCTGTATATTTCCAACTGCCCAGGTAATAAGCTTTGTTCTCTTTCTTCCACAATTTTTGAAGTTCTCTAATTATAATGCTCATCTAAAAAATTTATATTATGAAGATCACTGATTGCTAAACCAAAATCACTTACACTCTTACCTACGACAGATATTAGCAATCTGTCTATCATGATTAATCCAATGTTGAAAATCTCTTCATCAAAAATCGATCTATTCTTCTCTCTTAATATATCTTCGCACATGCTTTCTCGATGCTCTTCCCACAGTTGCTTAGGATTAGCTAACCCACAATGGGCTAGCATCAAAGTATATAAATACCTTAGTCGCGATGGAGAATCTGCAATTGCGGCTTCTGTTAAGTCTGATTCCAGTGGTTGTCATCCTCTAAAAGACCTAATTTAAAACAGGCTTCTCTGTATGTTTCGCAGAGTACACCATTGACAGTCCGCAGATCAGTGAATGATTCTGGCCCTCGAATGTTGTGCAAAAGTAACCTAACACAATAACATTCAAAATTATTTGGATGCACGGTATACTCTACCCAATGCATCCGTACTTACAATACCGTTATGCCCGTTCTGGCTCTCCTCTTATCCTTCTTTTAAATTTCTTTCCGGCCACTTCCCACGTATAATATCTAGGCACATCAACATAATAAATTGTCTTCGCAATTTCATCAGTCTGACATAATTCAAAGTAGCCATAAGCGTTGAATTTTTTGGATTCATAACTTGATTACGGGCAGTTTCTTCTCTAAAATATATCCTTTGTCCATTTTCCAAGTGCACCGCTAAATGCATTACTAATGGATATCTTTCATGAATCGGATATCCGAAAATTCTCCATGCTCCTTCATTACTGCAGATGACGTTTTATGCTGAAAAAAGCTTGGCTCGTCACGCTGCTCAATTGTAAAAATTGCTTGATCAGACCCTTTATTAATGTATTTACATACATATTTAATTGATCTAATAGAATTACAAATTCCACATTAATATGTGCATCAAAAATCTTACATAACAGAGGATTATAAGGCACCACCCACCTGTTGTCAACTGTTATTCATTTCTTTTCCTTCGTGGAGAGTTGCAGTAAATCCTCCTTCAGCTGTGCCCCTTCTTCGGTAAAGCGGAAATCCATTTCACACCTGTTTGCGTATTATATATTAAGTTTTTAGGGTACCCTTTAGAACACTTACCATTTCGCATACACGGTGATGATCTGTTATACATGCCACATGGACCATGTATCATATTTCTTTTTATGATCTCGTATAATTCTCTATCTTCATTTGGATTTGGCAATTCTGCCCGTATGCAATCGTCTATTTCTGTAGCCCTAATTTTAGTGACTAACTATAACAATATGTGTATATGTGGCAAACCTCTTTTTTGCCACTCTACTGTATACATGTGGCATCTTGTCTTTCCAATATCTGTCCCTTTGTGAGAAGATCCATCATCTTATCGACTTTCCGTTTAAAACTCTCGCAATGATGTCTGTCTATACTCTGCTTTTCCCCTATAAATATGTTATCACTAATTTCTGGCCATTTTTGATTACATGTAAAAGTGATAAACAAATCCGGTGTTCCGTAATTTTTTACGTACGTCATCGCATCTTGTGTGCGTTCATGCATATATCTTGGTCCTCCCGTGAATGACGACGGCAAAATAACCATTAAACCTACATCAGTTACATTACCATCATTAATTATTGCATCTCTTAGATGTATATACTCCTCAGCTCTTAGTTTTCGCTGATTTAAACGAATGTAGAGAAGTCTCTCTGCTTCTATCTTTGCATACATATCTACAATAACTGATTAAATAAATGTCCTGTACGATGAATCATGTTGAAATCTCTCTCGTATCATTAACCTATAAGAATAAAATTCCATACAACTGGTTTTTTTAGTGGTTGTTAAACCAGTTGATGGATTGATATGCATTACCCTAAAATTGTAGCCATCCTCTCCTCTGGGGAATATTAATGGGTACTGAAGAGCATCGTATGATCGATGCGTTTCTGAAATTCTCATTAATCCAGTGGATCTTTTGTTTATGATAATGTCTCTAGTATCATATTGTTGACCTACTATTAAAATTCCTACCTGGTTTGATGTTGGTGCGTTGTATCGACGCTCATGTTCATTTGCAGGTGTTCTATCTGCATGTATTTTTTTATTTTTTAAGTTTTTTTTCTTTTTTTATTTTTTAAGTTTTTTTTTTTTTTTTTTTTTGTTTTATTTTCTTTTTTTTGTGCTTTATTTTCTTTTTTTATTGTTAACTTTTTATATTGATTTTTTCGTGTTTCTTTGTAATTTCCTTTTTTTCTTTTTTTATTTGGGTGAGATGGGGGGAGATGCGGCAGGCAGAGATGCGGCAGGCAGAGATGCGGCAGGCAAAGATGCGGCAGGCAGAGATGCGACACACAAAAAGATTTGATTAATTACCTTATTAAGCTGACCGTTTTTTCTTCAGCTTCGTTTTTCCTCCTTCGGTTATCTATTTAAAAAATTATTTTTGAATAATAAAAAAGTTTAAGATAAGAGGCATACCGAAAATAAATTCTATCTTTACGAAAAACTTCTTTTCTTAAGGTCGTCTTCCCTCCTTCGGTTATCTATTGAAAAAATTATTTTTGAATAATAAAAAAGTTTAGGAAAAGAGGCATACCGAAAATAAATTCTATCTTTACGAAAAACTTCTTTTCTTAAGGTCGTCTTCCCTCCTTCGGTTATCTATTGAAAAAATTATTTTTGAATAATAAAAAAGTTTAGGAAAAGAGGCATACTGAAAATAAATTCTATCTTTACGAAAAACTTAACTAAATCTTAATAATAAAATGGTATGGTGTGTGTCTGTCTGTCTGTCTGTCTGTGTGTCTGTCTGTCTGTCTGTGTGTGCACACCAACTTCAAATTGGCAATACGATGTCCTCGACTTACATGATGAGGTCCTTAAAACCTTCCCCCCAAAAAAATTAAAAAAAATTTTCTGCATTTTGGTTAAAATGAACAACTACAATGTCCTCGACTTACATGATGAAGTCCTTAAAACCTTCCCCCCAAAAAAATTAAAAAAAAATTTTCTGCATTTTGGTTAAAATGAACAACTACAATGTCCTCGACTTACATGATGAAGTCCTTAAAACCTTCCCCCCAAAAAAATTAAAAAAAAATTTTCTGCATTTTGGTTAAAATGAACAACTACAATGTCCTCGACTTACATGATGAAGTCCTTAAAACCTTCCCCCCAAAAAAAATAAAAAAAAATTTTCTGCATTTTGGTTAAAATGAACAACTACAATGTCCTCGACTTACATGATGAAGTCCTTAAAACCTTCCCCCCAAAAAAATTAAAAAAAAATTTTCTGCATTTTGGTTAAAATGAACAACTACAATGTCCTCGACTTACATGATGAAGTCCTTAAAACCTTCCCCCCAAAAAAATTAAAAAAAATTTTCTGCATTTTGGTTAAAATGAACAACTACAATGTCCTCGACTTACATGATGAAGTCCTTAAAACCTTCCCCCCAAAAAAATTAAAAAAAAATTTTCTGCATTTTGGTTAAAATGAACAACTACAATGTCCTCGACTTACATGATGAAGTCCTTAAAACCTTCCCCCCAAAAAAAATTTAAAAAAATTTTCTGCATTTTGGTTAAAATGAACAACTACAATGTCCTCGACTTACATGATGAAGTCCTTAAAACCTTCCCCCCAAAAAAAATTTAAAAAAATTTTCTGCATTTTGGTTAAAATGAACAACTACAATGTCCTCGACTTACATGATGAAGTCCTTAAAACCTTCCCCCCAAAAAATCAAAATTATTTTCTGCATTTTGATTAAAATGAACAACGCGAATGTCCTCGACATTCATGATGAGGTCCATTAAAACCTTCAAGGCAAAAATCTCACGTATTAAGAATATCCTTGATGAAAACGACAGCGAGAATATTAACAATGATGAACTCCCAATTATTCGCGATAAAGAAATTCAATTCATCCTATGTTTTTCTCTTTAAAATTAATTGCATATATCATTATCGACCATGAATCAAAATTAAAGCTATTATCATATTTGACTTTGACAGAATGTGCAATCACAGATTGCACGACCTTGAATAGAGTGTGCAATTAACAGATTTTGAAAAACCACTTTGATAGTTGAAACCACATTAGCACAATCATTAACACAATTTACCACAAATTGACGCACGACCTTGAATAGAGTGTGCAATTAACAGATTTTGAAAAACACTTTGATAGTTGAAACCACATTAGCACAATCATTAACACAATTTCACATTCTGTCAAAGTCAAATATGATAATAGCTTTAATTTTGATTCATGGTCGATAATGATATATGCAATTAATTTTAAAGAGAAAAACATAGGATGAATTGAATTTCTTTATCGCGAATAATTGGGAGTTCATCATTGTTAATATTCTCGCTGTCGTTTTCATCAAGGATATTCTTAATACGTGAGATTTTTGCCTTGAAGGTTTTAATGGACCTCATCATGAATGTCGAGGACATTCGCGTTGTTCATTTTAATCAAAATGCAGAAAATAATTTTTTGATTTTTTGGCGGGCGGTTTTAAGGACCTCATCATGTAAGTCGAGGACATCGTAGTTGTTCATTTTAATCAAAATGCAGAAAATTTTTTTTTAATTTTTTTTGGGGGGAAGGTTTTAAGGACCTCATCATGTAAGTCGAGGACATCGTAGTTGTTCATTTTAATCAAAATGCAGAAAATTTTTTTTTAATTTTTTTTTGCGGGGAAGGTTTTAAGGACCTCATCATGTAAGTCGAGGACATCGTAGTTGTTCATTTTAACCAAAATGCAGAAAATTTTTTTTTATTTTTTTGGAGGGAAGGTTTTAAGGACCTCATCATGTAAGTCGAGGACATCGTAGTTGTTCATTTTAACCAAAATGCAGAAAATTTTTTTTTTAATTTTTTTTTGAGGGAAGGTTTTAAGGACCTCATCATGTAAGTCGAGGACATCGTAGTTGTTCATTTTAACCAAAATGCAGAAAATTTTTTTTAATTTTTTTTTGGAGGGAAGGTTTTAAGGACCTCATCATGTAAGTCGAGGACATCGTAGTTGTTCATTTTAACCAAAATGCAGAAAATTTTTTTTTAATTTTTTTGGGGGGAAGGTTTTAAGGACCTCATCATGTAAGTCGAGGACATCGTAGTTGTTCATTTTAACCAAAATGCAGAAAATTTTTTTTTAATTTTTTTTTGAGGGAAGGTTTTAAGGACCTCATCATGTAGTCGAGGACATCGTAGTTGTTCATTTTAACCAAAATGCAGAAAATTTTTTTTAATTTTTTTTGGGGGGGAAGGTTTTAAGGACCTCATCATGTAAGTCGAGGACATCGTAGTTGTTCATTTTAACCAAAATGCAGAAAATTTTTTTTTAATTTTTTTTGGAGGGAAGGTTTTAAGGACCTCATCATGTAAGTCGAGGACATCGTAGTTGTTCATTTTAACCAAAATGCAGAAAATTTTTTTTTAATTTTTTGGGGGGAAGGTTTTAAGGACCTCATCATGTAAGTCGAGGACATCGTAGTTGTTCATTTTAACCAAAATGCAGAAAATTTTTTTTTAATTTTTTTTTGGGGGGAAGGTTTTAAGGACCTCATCATGTAAGTCGAGGACATCGTATTGCCAATTTGAAGTTGGTGTGCACACACAGACAGACAGACAGACAGACACACACCATACCATTTTATTATTAAGACAAGAGTGGCGAATCGAGCGAACCAGACAAGCTAAACAGTTCCCTTTCAGAATCGTCACTCATTTTTTAAAAGTTCATAACCAAAGTGGTGGTTACGGAGTTCAAAAAATTTTTGGAAGTCAATGAGATTCTGTCCAAGAACCAGTTAGAAATCAGTCATGTGACTTGGTTAAATATTCCTAGCTTGTTGAGTGGTTGAGAATAAGTTATAGATGGAATATTATAGAAAACGGCTGTTTGTTTTTTGACGTCGATGTTACTGATGTAGGGTCTCCAGTTCATTCAATTTCATATTCATTACTGATCCAAACAGCTTGATTGGTCATTAAAAAACTTGCTTTAAATAGCAAAAAATCTGAGTGACTTCATAAAGAATATTGGACTAATTTTTTTACAACAAGGGACTGTGCATTGAAAGTTCATTTTTCAACACATAAAACAGGATATTGTGTTTTGTGATAAAATAAAAAAAGAGATCACAATGACGTTTTTAGATCGTTTGCAGAAAATGGGAAATAGAAAGACGTACGCTTCTGGTCAATGGGAAGCCCGGTTTGGTTCGAGGCTGGCCAATTTTCAATCTATCCAGCGGCAGTGGGACGAGATCTCTGGTCAGACGACTTTTGAAGACATGCTTTTTGTTTCCAATCAACACCGACTTGCTTGCTTACGTGCAGGTCGCTGTCAAACCAGCGATGTTTGATTAAAGGCTCTCCATCTCTCTTTCTCCGGAATCTGGTGGACAAGATTGCTTAATCTGGTGGACAAGTGGACAAGTACGGCCACCTCTTGAATTCGAATTTTGTTTACTCTAATTGCTTTGGAATCTTTGCGGATCTTTGACCCCCAGACGCTTCGCTTCCTTTGCTCGCTCGGTCGACGATTATCAAGAATAAGACACAATTCCAGAGAGTTATCTTGGTTCTTGGAACGTCTGTCGATCGCTGTGATTCGTGGAAATGGCTTTGCTATTGGGATGGCTGGCCGAGTGTCAGGTGAAGCCATTAACTAATTAAATTATTCATGAATAACTTTGAAATAATTAACATGTTGAAAATTAAAGGATTCAAAACAAATTACAGCGAATTCGTCTGCCTGTGAAAATACCGATAATTTTTTGAAAACAATAAAATATCTCAATTTGCAAAATGTCATGAAATTAATTTCAAAGGCATATATGCATATTCAAAATTGCTGGAAAAAAATTTTTGAGTGTCAATGGGAGGGAACATTAAATATTAGCACGAAGATTTATACTGACATGACAAAAATGGTGAACGAAGTTTTTTCCGAAAAATGCCTTGAAGGTAAAATAAATTTTAAAATAGACACGAATCAACGGACATCATTGATCCACTGAGTGTAATTAATCAAATGGAGGAAATATTCTGGGTTTATTAATAGCAAAAACAGGCATGAGCAAACAAAAAAAGACATACGACCTCAAAACGATAAAAGACTGATACACTAGTCCAGGGGTCGGCAAAACCAGGCTCGCGAGCCTTTGAAGGCTCTTTAACTCTTACGGTAGGCTCTTTCAATTTTTAACTATTTTTTTTATAAATGATTTCAATTTTTAACTATTTTTTTTATAAATGATTTCAATTTTTAACTATTTGTTTTGTTTTGTTAATAACAAAAAATCTTTGCACGTTTAACATTAATTTTTTGTGGTACATTGATATATGCCTAGCAAGAAAAAAATTAATAAAAAAATCGATAATGCGCGACATTTTCAATCAAAATGGACTGAAACTTTTGCATTCACGTCTAATTCAGAACAACTACCGAAATGTCTCATCTGCCAGGAAACATTGAATCAAAATAAAAAGTCAAATTTAGAGAGACACTTTAACACAAAACACTCAAATTTCGCCAAAAAATATCCAATTGGTGATTCCCGAAAGAAAGCTGTAGAAGAACTTACAAAAAATATTCAATTCGAGAATTCTGCTTTTAAATGTTGGTCCGACAATGCCAGGACTGCAAATATTGCAAGTTTTGTAATAAGCCACGAGATCGCAAAAAGGGGAAAACCATTTACCGATGGGGAATTTATAAAGGCATGTTTCATTAAAACCTCTGAAGAACTTTTTCACGATTTTTCAAATAAGGCAGAAATCGTGAATAAGATAATGAATATACCTTTATCTGCGAAAATAGTAGCCGACAGGACTTTTAAGATGTCTTCGAATGTATCTGTTCAACAAGTTTCTGACATGAAATTGTCTAATTCAATTTCAATAGCAATAGATGAATCATGTGATATAAATGACATTGCACAAGTATCATTGTTCATGTCATTTTAGGTGTCTCTGTTTGTTCGTTATGTGTCTCGAGGTTTCCTGAGGCAAGAACTTTTGGCATTATTGCCTCTAAAGGGTCAAACCCGTGGTGAAGATCTTGTTGGTGCAGTCGTAGAATATTTTGAAACGCATTATATTCCTCTTAATAAAATCGTTTCAATTTCAACTGACGGTGCTGCAAGCATGCTGGGATCGAGAAAGGGATTTACAACTTTAATTAAAAGGAGAATTGATCATGAAGTGATTACTCTACATTGTATTATCCACCAAGAAGCACTATCTGCGCAAACGTTTCCGAAAGAAATTTTAGAAGTGATGGAATTGGTTATAAAGATTACTAACTTCATTATATCAAGAGTAATATATTATTTATTATATATTCACGGGACTTAATCATCGGCTATTTAAAGAGTTGTTAAACGAAACCAACAACGAGTATATTGATCTACTTCAATACAACAAAGTTCGTTGGCTTTCGAGAGGGAACGTTCTCAATCGGTTTGCTTCTTGTATGCAAGAAGTCAAACTTTTTTTCAATGAGAAAAAAATTCATTATGACGAATTAAGTGATGACCAATGGCTGCAGAAATTTTATTTCATGGTTGACATTTCATCAGAATTGAACAAACTTAATTCAAAATTGCAACGGAGTGGAAATATTGCTTTTTTCATGTATGAGGAAGTGATATTGTTTGAAAAAAATTAATTCTGTTTGAAGAGGATATAGAACAAAATATTCTACATTTTCCTAAATTACGCCAATATTTAAAAGAAAATGATCGAACTATAAATAAAACTTATTTTAAAAATGCTCTTTTGTATATGAAGGAATCTTTCAATGACAGGTTAAAAATGAATGTTTAAATATAAAGGTTTGAGGATTTTAGAAAAGAAAAAGCAACACTATCGTTCGTTATAAACCCTCTACGTGCTAAAGTCAGCAATTTAAATTTATTGCCATTTGAAATCAACGCAGCTGAGTTCGAAATGCAGCTATTGGACTTGACATGTAAGGAATTATGGGCATCAAAGTTTATTCGCCTTTCAGAATTTCTTGAAACCTTGGAACAGAAACATTGTCTGGTAAAATTAAGAATGATATTAATTTTATACAAAAGAAACTGGAAGATGTGATTCTCGAAACTTGGAATTCTCTTCCAGATTCTTATTATGAATTAAAAAAAGTTGCATACGGAATTTTGACAATATTCGAGTCCACTTATATGTGTAAACAAAGTTTTTCTCATATGAATTATATAAAATCGAAATTAAGGAACAAAATTACAGATTCGAATTTGGAATCTAACCTCAGATTAAAATTAACGACTTACGACCCAGACATTAACCAACTCTCCAAAGAAATGAGGAATCACATTCTCATTAATGCGTCTAATTAATTTAATTTTTTAAAATGAATTTTTAATTATTTTTTAAATTAATGTCTATTTAATTTTATGAATTTAAATTTTTGACAAGTGGTAAAAGGTGGCTCTTCAATTTTTCGAAATTTCCAAAAATGTTCAAAATTGGCTCTTCTCCAAAAGTATTTGCCGACCCCTGCACTAGTCAAAAGTTCTCTTCATTTTTGTTGATGACATAGGCCGGATTGATCACTAAATACTAAGATTATTGAGCCATGCATCGACAATCCTCGCTGTCACCAATTCCCAAGACTCTTTTGTTCCTGGGTCACATTTGAATATCGTCTTGGTCATCCTCAGATTCAAGCCTTTTCCTGATCCTTCGATAGTCTTTTTTATGGATCCTGGTAATGTTTCGCAATTTAACTTAAGAACAGTTCCAAATATGTCTCTTAAACGGTTTATTTGCGGAGTGCTAACGTTAGTAAAGAACTTTCTGAATTCTTTCGTACCCATTCTGACAGTTAGCTCTGTTTTAGCTAGAAAAAAATCTCACTAGTCAAAAGTAGTCATCATCTAATAGCCTTTTTAGTATATTCATAAGCTTGTTTCTTGATTCAATATGAGGTGATAGATGGCATTGAAGATCCCCTTGTTAATTTTTTGATACCAATAAACATTCGATTCCCAAATTAAGTTTTATTATCTTGTATGTTTTATCGTCGAGGTATTGGTTCATTAACTAGTTTGATCGTCTTTTTATTTGATGGAAAATTTTATTGCTTACTTAAGCGTATCAAAACTATATCATTTTTCAGGTTATTCTCCGTCAGCACATTCGTACCCAACATACAGGCCCCACCGGCATCATTCTGTTTTTTCCCAGTATGTCAAAGAACTGTTTCAGATATGTGCGTGCAATTTTAAGCTTATCACTACCTAGTAACTTCTCGAATCCAGCCTCTTTAAAAAATTTCTTGCAAAAAATGTAGTCAATTTCATCGAATATTGTTTTTGACTTTCACTTCTTTCATTTCGAAAGGCTAGCCACGTTGTCCTGTATTTTGCAGTGTTCAAAAATCGTGTTGCATAGATATAGAAATATGCCGCTGCAAAACTAGACAATAAAATCTCCAGATAGATTTCCGAATTTTCTTTCCTAAAATCTTACACTGATCCTTCCATCTTAGCCCGCAAATGAATGTTAGAGAAAATATGCGGAAATCTATATGAAACTAAATAAGTTTATGTAAATTCGTTTTAACTTCGTGTATTTGCTAATGTCCTGTTAGTGTGGGCGGCATACACATTGATTATGGTCATCAAAAAATTATTCATAAACGGAAATAAGTGGATTTTGATAACCTAAAGACGGTCATAGATTGTCTATATCTTATGTAAGTGATTGATCAGAAATGGACTGTTCTAAAAACGAGACAATAGCGCTAGTTTTCTGACAGTAGGAGGATGATGTAGTAGTTTGTAAAGGTTCGGTCAAATCAGTAGGTCTTCGTTTCCTAAAGGTAATAGATCACTATTTTATATTTTTTAAAGTCATCTCCAAACTGTTCGTTTTTAAAGTGACTTGATAATCTCCGAATGCAAAAGTAATGCGAGTAATATCTAGACATGACAAATAAATTCTTATCGAACATAAGGATTCACTAACTCGGCCAACGAGAAAGTACATTGGTTCTAAAAAGTGAAAGTGCAGTGTATTGGTTTCCTAAACAAATGTATCAAAGTGGATTTGGCTATTTTAAAAGACTATGTCAAGAATAAAAAACAGCCATTCTTTTTTCAATGATTCAACTTCAATGCATTTAGATCGATCCTTATCCCAGAGTATGCTGTCAGAGTTATTAGACAAATTTGTCTTTTAAGCATTTGAACCGCTAATACCTGTTTCAGACACTTAACCAAAATTCTCAAAAAATTTGAAATTATACACTGATTTGAAATTATCATTATCGCCTGAATTAAAAAAGTATTATCACTGATTATTTTCTTGAAAACAAAAATGGTATTATTATAAAATCAACATTTTTAATTTGATTATGTGCCTCATAATTTTGGGAGCCACAGTAAGAATATTACTTAAGCTTGTAATGAAATTTTTCATATGAAATAAATAAAGAAATATGCTAGAATAGTTTATTTATTTATTTTTTTTCTGCAGCTAATTAAATATTTATTAACACTTTTTGGTTTCCAAGCACTTAACTAAATTAATTAAAAAAAGTAAGAAAAAATGTTTCGGTACTTTTCAATAATTACAAGTTTTTCTAGTGCTTTTGACAGGATGCAAGATATAGATACTTCCGGGCTCGAGTATGAAAATGTTTAGAAAGTAGAAAGTTTTTCATATGTTTGTTAGGGTATGGTTGTTGATGGTCCCAAGTGAATTTCTCATCGGTGATCGACATATAAAATTTCATTAGCAAGTTTGGAAGAACCTTGGATACTGATTTTCATCTCCCAGTCGTCCTCTTTCATAAAGCTGTTAATCTTTCTTATCGTTTTCCAGATATACTCTTTACGGCTGTAGCCAGAGCAGATGTTTGGAACTAAAGTTCCCAAATAGTAACAAATAATTCAATCGGCATAGTTTTGATAAATTTGGTCTTCATGGGAGTATACAGGACCCCTTCTCTGAGTTTCCTTGTCCGGTTTTTTCGAAATACATAGTTCCCCAGCAACATGGGGTGGGGCATGATCCAGTGAGTTCCGACTCTTATTTAAGAACGTTGTACACTTTTTAATCGAATAAGAAGAGTGTGTAGTTTTACCACTTTATTGGGGATTCCATTGATATTTAGTTGTAAAATAATTAGTTCAAAGTCGGGGCCCCGAGTAAGTTTGGTATCGCTGGCCAGAAGTAACAAAGGGAAGACAAGAAAATTTGGTGGGTGTCTGACGGTTCTTTTTGATGCAAATAATGCATTAGGGGCCATCAGAACAAAAGATGAACTGCATGGATCACATTAGAATTCCCAGTGGTCTTTTATTACCTTTCCAAAACACTTGGGGTTTGGCTCTTATCTTTGCTAAATTATTTTTATTTAACATATAATCATTTTTTCATAACGGATTATAGTATAATATTTTGCTATTTAAAATTTTGTTTATTCGATCTCTCTAGTTTCCAATAGTCTGCACTACACAGCCACATAAAATTCCCCACTGGACTGTGCTTTTAAAATAATTATTAATTTTAGAATTAGTCTAGTTGTTTTATGTTATGATATATTTAAAACACATGGTTGTATAAATCATTATTAAACACCCGCAGTTCAATCAATTATGTCAAATAGTTGCTTTGAAATAAGAATAGATACAATGTTGCAAATTCCCATTCAATTAAAATCAATAAATTCAATAATTTTGTTTTTGCTTATACAAAAACGAAATAATAATTATCAAATTTGATGACACGTCCCAAGAAACTCCACAAGTACAATCTACAATTATACGAAAAGTCACGATCAAATTCTATAATTCTAATATTAAAAAATTAAAAATAAAGAAAACATGAAAATCGAAAACTATAACAATCAAATTTTTTTTGATAACAATCAAATTTTCAAGGAAAAAAACAATCTTATTGCTAAAAGAGAAGAACTGCAAATTTTAACTGAATTGACAGAGGACTCAGTTTCTTACTGAAATAAAATTATGCGCAATTAGATTAAATCAATTTGATTTATCACTGATAAATTATCAGTATAATATATATAAAGAATTGAATGCCACCCATATATATCAATAATGTAATATTTTTAGATAATCGAATATACAAAATTCTTGAGGTGTTTTATAATTAAATTAAAATTTAATACCCTAAAAATTTTGTCCAAATTCCTTTTGATTTGTACCTCCCACCGAATTTGAGATATCTTTCTTGAGAATCAAAATATAAACTATTGATCGCAAATTCCTTAAAAATAAATTACTGTTATTGCTGTTATTAACAACCACAGGCATTAATCTTTTGTTTTTTAAACCAAGAATAGTCCATAATCAATATTCGAACAAATAACGTCGCTATAGTATTATATATATATTCCTTGTATTTCGTGCTAGTCATAATTGATAAGAAGTTTGTGCACTCCTTGATAAAATGGCAATCAATTTAATTAGTCGATATTTTTAATATTTGTAAATTCTCATATTTAGAATTGTATATCTAAAAATGGGAAAAGGACCAAAAAAGTTCGGATTGTCCAGAAATAGGTATTTTTCTTGTTTGATTGGTTAGAGGTTGTACTGACATTCTATGCTTGATTCTTTTCATTATATTCTTTTTGGGACTCATTGCGGTTGGAGCGATTGGTAACTTTGGAATATAATTAGTCAGGCTTGATATACGGAGATATCCGCCAGTTGCTGTATCCAACGGATTCTTATGGTAACATCTGTGGAGTAAACAATGGAAATGGATTTGATTACACGTAAAAGTTTTGTTTATTTTATAGCAACAAAAAATACTTGCTTTTCTACAACTTCATTACTTGTCTTCAAATGGGGCCTTTGATTTTGACAAATGGATGTCCAACAGAGCAGGTTTGCGTGGCGAGCTGTCCAACGACAAACTCTGTGATCTTGCCTCAAAATTACCTATCATATATCTCAAATGGCTACTGTGTAAATGCTACTAATTCCGACACGGTTTGAAGTGATTTAGTACATTGCAGTACTCAACTGCTCTCCCAAAATGTCCCTCTTTTACGTTGGAGTCGACTAGCGGTTTGTTGGAATGACGTGGATGCCTTAGTGTATGAACGATGTCTTCCCTCACTGCTCCTTTCTTCATTCACTGGAAACGTAAATTCAAATGTATCACTGAGCAATTCTTCGACAATGACAATAAGTGGAATTCAGAACTTGGCCAAGTACATTTGAGACTATCAAGTGCAGTACTCAGGGAGTCTACGCTAAAATGCAGACATTTTTTATAGGAGCAATGGGAGATATTATGGCAACCAAATACGACTTGCTCGTGTATTCCCATTTATTTACCTATTTTTGTAGATTCACTCTTATTTCGGTTGTGATTGCCCTCATTTTCGTGATGCTTCTGCGATGTTTTGCGGGGATTATAATCTGTGTGGCACTACTAGCAATGACAGTCGCTCTGTCATTCGGTAGATTGTTTTTAGTATTGCCAGGGACATATTTCTTCATAACAAGATATTACCAGCTCAAAGACAGTGGAGCAGAAGCGTGGCCAGGTGGTCTCACGACCAACATCAAGTCGTATGGAGACTACTACAACCTAAATTTGACAATTGGTATGAGCTGGTGTTATGATGAAGGCTGCATATTTGGGATTCTTTTAGGAGTGTTGGTTTTGGTTATTTTGGGATGTTGGAAGAATATTCGAGTAGCCATTCAGCTGCTAAAAGAAACATCAAAGTTGTTCAAATAAGGCATGTCTAGAGCTATGGGATACGTCTGGGGACTTCTCTTCTGGTCTCTCATTCCTGTAGGGCTACTTGTTATGGCGACAGTATTCTGTGCGGCTATTGCAGGGTTGTTGGGTCTCATCATTGCAGATATCTCCAAACAATGGGCTCCAAGACATACGCGAACGTGACACAAACAACTGTTACAAATAATATTATCTCCGCTGTCAATTCAGTCAGTTGTGATGCTCAGGCGGCGGGGATCGCAGGGTCTGCTTGTCGATTTGTCAAGTACGGGGATACCACGTTAATATTATTAATTCATTTATAGATATCGACCATACCTTCTTGCTTATGATCTGTTCATGTGGTTCTGGCTTGTTCAATTTATTGACGGAATAAATATATGTGTGATTGCTGGCTCATTCTCTGGATATTACTGGGCTCTCAACAAACCAAAAGACATCCCTGTGTCTCCCGTCATCAAATCATTGGGAGTGGTCACAAGGTATTAGTCACCTGTTGAGGAGATATCACTTGGGGTCGGTAGCATTTGGTTCTCTCATTATCGCCATTGTCAAGTTTATTCGTGCAATCCTTGAATATATTTCCTACAAATTGAAAAAGTTCAATAACAAACTTGTCCAAATTCTTCTAATGTTGTTGTTTGATTTGATTTGTAGAATCATGAAATGCTGTTTTTGGTGTCTTGAAAAATTCCTCAAATTCCTCACTCAGAACGCATATATTCAGGTATTTCTTACACTACATATCTAAGATGATGATCTACGGAAAAAATTTTTGTTTCTCAGCAAAAGACGCGTTCTCACTAATCATAAAGAACATCATGGGGTCTCTATTCTATTTTACTTTTAGGAAATTGATTGCAGATTTTTTTGCTAAAATAATCATCCTTCTTTTTGTACTTTCTAGCGTGGCTTTGACGGGTCATTCTGTCATTTAATGTTTAGTTCTGCTTGCATATGTGTGGTTCATTCCAACATTTCCCGAAATATTAACCGCCCAGGCCTCTATCGGACTTGGGGATCGAAATTTGAGCTACAGAGTTGTCCCCGTCGTGGTACATATAATCTGTTGATTCCAGGTTGTGGGGCTCATTTCCTTCATTACAAGTCGAGGAATATTCGAAATATTCAGCACAGGAGTGGCCACTCTATTTCTCTGCTACTGTTTCTTCATTTTCTTATTTCTAGTGCACGACTTAGATAAAAATGACGGCACTGCCGATAAGCCTTATTACATGAGCAAAAATTTGATGAAAATACTTGGAAAAAAGAACAAGCCAACTCTTTAATCATCTAACATTCCAATTTCTAACATTACCTAAGACTTTCACAAAAATCGTGTTTAAGTTTATTTATTACCAAGAATAGCCAAATACTAAAAATACAGTCCGACCACGAATTGGGGCAAACCCCAGGGGTGGGGCACTTTTTTGGCCGACATTTTGGCAGAGTAAAATGAAAAATCGATAAAAATACGGAAATTTTGAGGCACTATAAAATTGTGGGGAATGAAATTATAAGTAAATAAAAAAAAAAAAGTAAATAAAATTATATTTTATTAATAAATACATAATTTAAATTTACACGTTTATTTACATTTTTTTGTTATCAATGATTATAAATGTGGCGCTCGATGCGGGTTACACCAATTTTAAGCGTTACACTTTGACCCTGAGACATGACAGTTGACGTTGACAGGTGACAGACTTCATAAAAATTGAAATCTCAATTTTAAACACCACATAGTAATTGTTCAAAAATGAAAATATAATTTATTATTTTATATAAATTATAAAAAGAAAAAATAATATTATAAAAATAGAAATTATTTTTAAAAACTTATACTTTTACTCTATTCCAAAAAAAACTTGATTCTAACCCAACCACACCCTAACCTTAACCCTAACCATTTTCTAATCCAAATCACCCTATTCCTAACCATTTCCTAACCTTAATATCTTATCCGTAATTATATCTATTAAGCTCAAGCTCTATTAACATATCAGAAGTTTAACCTCATTTTGTAGTTTATTTAACCTTACAAATCAGGGAGTTGCCTTATTTTGTAATTTTTATTAAAAAAAGTTAACGCAACATGATAAGATATTTACAAAACAAAAAGAATTGTTAACTCGGGATTATTTTAATTTGTGATATCAACACATCTTTTTCGCATTCACAATTTTTCTTTTTTGTAACCAACGAGTTAACGTTTAGTTACAACGTTCTACTTGGCCCTGCGACTGAGGATGCCTTGGACGACAAAACTTTTTTAAAATGTTAAATTTTGTGCATAAAGAATTTACTAGTTCATTTTTGAACTCTTTCCCATTGTCAGATTGTAAAATCTGAGGAGGTCCAAAACAATAAAAGATAGTTCTTAAAGCTGAACAAATAGCAGTTGCTTCTTTTGTGACGATAGCTTTTGCAAAACAAAATTTGGAATATACGTCAATGATATTAAATATATATTTAAAGCCATCATTGGCTTGGGACCATCGACTTAAATCCACCAAGTCCATTTGAAATCTTTCTCGTGGAAACTTTGCTTTGGAAACTTTAATTGATTTTAGATGTCAATATCCAAAAAAAGTCAAGGCCAAAGTGTAACGCTTAAAATGAGTGTAACCTGCATGGAGCGCGACAATAAACTACGAAACAAAATTAAAGATTGCTATATTGATATTGAAGAACAAATTATCTGAAAGACAGATAATTCAAAAATACAAAACTAGTAAAGGCATGATTTCACGAATAAAAAAACAATTGTGCCTTTTCTTGAACAAGGAACTGTAAACATGGATGAAGATCCTATGCCTTATTGTGAGAAATCGAAATTTGATGATCAAGTTTTTGAAATATTTCAGAAACTACGGGAAGATAAAGTTCCAATATCAGATCCTTTCATAAAGAAAATCGCCTTATATACGCTTCAAAGATTGGATTTGATTCTTTCAAAGCTTGAACTGAGATTCAAATTAATTGTTGGAATCAAATTGAAAAGATTCGTGATTCCGTAAGAATTGAAGATATCATTACAGAAGAATTAATCAATAATGCCGTAAACGAAACATTGAATGGGGAAAATGACGAATTCGTCGATAATATTTATAACGAAGGTATAGAAAACGATAACATAGAAACAATTCTAAGAGAAACGCAAGATTCTCTTGATCAGTTAGAGAAGAAAATTTTTCACTTAATTTTATGAAAAATGTAAGAAGTAAAAGGAAAACTGGGGATAAATTAACTGATTATTTTTCTAAAATTGATTTTTGATGTTTAAAAATCTCTGTTTTTATTAAACCCCTGTTTTTGGGGCATTTGGTGCCCAATTCGGGTGTCTCAAGAGCTTGAACGCAAAGATGAAATCCGTATCAAAGATGAGGAGGGGTCACACTCCTCTCAAGTCTCTTTGAACAATCCAAACTGTACTGAGTCTCTTGTCCTCTCGCTGCAGATAAAAAATTATGCGATTGGACGAATAAAGTCCTTTAATATTCTAACCAAATCCGAGACTGCACAGAAGGCCCGAATTACTGCCAGGAAGTCTGGGGACTTTACCCTCGAATTCTCAAATTCTAGTGATAGGGACTCGTTTGTGAATGACTTCGAGTATAACAAACCATTTGGCCAGGACGGCCATTATATTTCTGCGTGCAGTCTGCAACCATCGACCGTAGTCTTGAAGGGAATACCATCTTGGGTCTCCGAGGAAGACCTGGATCTTTACCTCAAAGAAATTCTCAACCCCGGTTTTACTTTCCAACGGTTCTACAAAAATGGACGGAGTATACCTGTTGGAAAGTTGAGTCTGAATTCGAGGGCAGAAGCCACTTCGCTTGTAAGGATGGGAATCGAAGTGGGATTTCAAAAAATACGATGCGAATGGTTTAAAAACCCAGCAACAAGATGCTTTCGCTGCCAACAATTTGGTCACATTGCTAACTTCTGCAAAGAAGTGGAAAGATGTCTTTTCTGTGGTGGTGATCATAATATGAAAATGTGCCCGATTAAAGGAAAAACTGAGAAAAATGTATAAACTGCGGTCTGAGTGGGCATTTGGCTTGCTACGGTGGCTGCTCTTCAGCTAAGGCAGCCACTGAACAACTAAAAAAGCAGCTCAGTGCCAGGGACAGACTGGCCAAAGCAGAACACTCAAAAACTGTATGGTCAAAAGCGGAGGCCGTTGAATCTGTATGGCGAAAACCCACAATTTCCCGCTGTTTTGACTCCTCAACGCAAACAGATGTTAGTGAAGACGCAACTTTGCCTCCCAATACACAACACACAGAGCCTCCAACCCGCTTTAAGAGGAAAGCACCAACTATCGACGTTGAGCTTACCTCTATGATTCGCAAAATAATCGCTATATGCGATGAAAAAGGCCTCGATATCAACAATCTGTTGTCCCTTTCTCTTGGAAGGGAAAGGATTGATCAGGCGTGAGCCCCTTTCTGTCTATTATCGCTGTGAACGCACGTTCTCTAAAGAGAAGGCGTTCAGAGATTGAGGATATGTTATCCCATAACCCCGTGGACCTTTTGATCGTAAACGAAACAAAAATCAAAAAACATGATGATTACTACTTGGATGGCTATCGTTCCCTTGATATTAAGTGGAAGCCGGGCTCGATCGCTGGAACAGGCACTTCTATCTACTACAAATCAACTCTAAGGGTGAAAAATCTAAAAATTGTGTCCGAGGAATTGTGTGAATTCCTCACAATCGACGTCCTTCTGGAAAAAGGGTGGGTAACAATCGGAGGGATGTACTCAAAATCCCTTTCCAATTATTCATCGCTTATCAAGGACTTTTTTGCCGATAAAACAATCATTTGTCAATACTCCTCGGGGATCTAAATGCCAAATGCACATCTTTTGGCTGTCTGAGAACCAACAGGGATGGCATCATTCTTAAGAAGCTTTCAGAATCTCTCAGTTTCTCGGTCATCACATCAAAAACCCCAAATCATTACTCACCAGGAGGGTGGGACTATTTGGGCGTAGCATTGGTCTCTATGTCTACTCTTCAATTTATGGAACAACCGTACACCTTAAATGATATTGGAAGTGACCATCTACCAATTTTATACAAACTCAACCTTGGACCTTTAAAGGGTAAACCAACTTTTATACGATATAACCTCTCGACTATAAACTGGGAACACTACCGAAAATGTTTTACACTTTATCTGAGCAATTTCGCTCCTAAACTTGACGAAAATTCTTCATCTGAGGACCTCGAGAAGTCTAGCAATTCCCTTATTGGATACATAAAGTCTTATCTGGAAACATATTCTACAAAAATCGTCTCAAACAATAGGAAAACTCACATGCCAAACATGAATGTTGAAATCCTACTAAGGAAAAAACAATGTCTAAGGAACAAACTCCGGCGCTGCGCAGATTTTCGTGACCGGTCCGTTTTGGAAAGTGAAATCTTCACCATTACGGAAGAAATAAGAAAATCGGCGAAGGTGGCGAAGGATAAAAAATGGAATACTGAGTGCAAAAAGCTACATAAAGGAAGTCCAAATTTTTGGAAGGTCTACTCGAAATTAACCTCGACGTCTGAGAAAACTATACCTAAACTGCTAAAACAAGATGGATCCCCTGCATCTCATGAAGAAATCCCGAACATATTTGCTGATAGTCTCAAAAGAATACAAGAAGTCAATCCGGATACAAATCTATCTGATTCAGCTTTGTTTGATATGGAAAAAGAGTTGGAAGACAATCTTAGCTCATTACCAATGTGCTCGGAATCTATAACGTGCAAAGACGTGGAAAATGCAGTTAGATACTCCAAAAATAACGCTCCGGGAAAGGACAAGATAACCATGCGCATGTTCAAAGAAGCTCCCAAGCAACTTTACGAATATTTGGGATGTCTCTTCTCCCGCAGTGTGAGCTTGGGATACGTCCCTTCTTCATGGAAACTGACGGAGGTAAGGATGATACGGAAGCCTGGAAAACCTGGTTACTTGGCGACAAGTTATAGGCCTATAAGCCTAATTCCTACCATCAGTCGAATAATGGAAAGGGTAATGTTTGAACGACTCTCTGAACACGTCGAGAGAAATGGTTATCTCAAAGACGTGCAGTGGGGCTTTCGGAGGGGTCGTTCCTGTGCTGACTGTCTTTATACACTCAATTCGTCGATTGTAAAGGCTCTGGATTTCAAAGAGTGTCTGACAATTGTGTCTCTAGACATCTCAAAAGCCTTTGATATGGTTTGGCACCTCGGTCTCCTTAGACATCTGGCGAAGTGTCACATAGACAAAGGACTATTCCTATGGCTAAAAGACTTCCTCCGCGACAGGCGCTCTGTGATAAGCTTTCTGAACTATGACTCGGATGAACTGAAACTTAAAAGAGGCGTCCCTCAAGGATCAGTCCTCAGTCCTCTATTATTCAACATTGTGATGAGCAATCTGCCGTCTCCTGTCAACACACGGACGGAAATTTTGATATACGCCGATGATGTTGTAATCCTTGACATTTCATCGAAACCTGCCTTATCCGAACAAAGGATTATATCATATATGAATACAGTGGAGCAATGGTGCGATGAAAATATGTTCATTATTGCGCGTGAGAAGTCCGCATTACTGAGAATCACAGAAAGCAGAAATTTAATAAATTTACCGTGCCTGATCAAGAACATACCTCGACAAAACTCAATTAAATATCTTGGCTTGTTCATCGATGAAAAGGGAAACTATCTCGAAAACGCAAAATTAAGTAAAAGGAAAGCAACTAATGCTCTGTTCTGCCTGAGGAAGTTAAATTTGGAGCCTGATACTTTCCTCTACGTTTTCAATACGGTGATCCTACCGGGACTACTATACGGAAAAGAGGGATGGTACTTCTCTAAAAAGAAGGACACCATCTTAACTAAATTTGAAAAGTCTCGCAGGCTCGCTTTGAAGCTTGCTTACCACCAAAAAGTTGAAGATCCAATCCCCCTGTGGCTTGAAAGTAAATCCTCCATGGTCGGTGAAACTGTCGAAAAAGCTATAAGTGGTTATAAATCCAACTCAATTGTCACTGGGACGTACCTGCAGAGGTAGAAAAGAAAAAAAAAAAAAAAAAAAAAAATTTACTTGAGGGGGTCTCTTTTTTTTTCTGGGAAGAAGTCGATAGGGTAGTCCTATTGTTTCATTATACAAACTCCCCCCTAACCTTTAACCCTTCTCTGTTTCCAATAAAACTTCCTATTCCTATTCCTATTCCACGGGTATTTGTCAATTTATGAATTTGTTGATTGATCGCATCTAGAAATTGAGTGATCGCTCGGTCGCTCGCAGCGCTCGCGACATATTATGTTCTGACTGACCATGTTTAAAAATAGGTAACCTCAATGTGTTTGAGGTTTAGCTCCTATTCCTCCACCGCCAAAAACGACGTTCAGCATCTTCCTGCAGGATATAAATTTTTCCGTCTTTAATCGGACCAGATTCAAAATTTTTTTCAATTTGTATCTTTCTTTCTTATCAAACTTCAAAAGAAGTCGGATCGCAATCAGAAATAAAATAATTCTTAATTTGTTTATTTCATGAAAAAAAAGCTTTACTAAAACCATGCAGCAATGTGTAATACAGTCCGACCCCGCCCCAATAAAACCCTGGCCTTGGAGCAGCTTTTGTATTTGGGGCAGTTTTATTTCTAAGGTCCATTTTATAGCAGTTTATTCAATTTTCTACAAATAGAATACTAAATTGAAAGATTATCGACCCCGCTTATTGGGGCATTTTTCAAATTATTTTAAATAAAATTTTTATTTATTATTTTATTATAAATTACTAGCTCGGCAGCTCGCTTCGCTCACCGCGACCTAGCTCCTGCGGAGGGCCTGTTTCATCAAACAACTATAAGTTTATGTAGATGTATAAAACTACCTGGTTTAATGTAACCCTATTCTATCGCCTGTTGATAAACGATGTTTGTCGTCCGTCCTTCCTTGGCATATATGAATAAATTTTCTCTTCTGCCTACCCTCGAGCATCCCACATACAGCTGTCCATGTGAAAAGCACTCACTCTCTAAAAATAACCCAACTACCTTTAATGACTGTCCCTGGGCCTTGTTTATTGTCATTGCAAAACTCATCCTCAAAGGAAATTGCAGCCTTTTAAATCTAAATGGTAATTCATCAGAAATTATCGGAATTCGTGGAATATAAACATCCTCACCTCTATACTTACCTGTTAATATCGTCGCCTCTATTACGTTAGCCATCAATTTTTGAGAACTAACCTCGTTCCGTTGCATAATTTAGGTGGCGCAAGATTTCGTAATAAAACCACTGGAACGCCTATCTTTAACTTTAAAAGATGATTCGGCATTCCAGAGGGATCTAAGGAGTTTAAAAATTCAATCCGGTTAAATTTTTAGAAAATAACAAAAAAATAAAGAAAAACAAATAAAAATAAATAATTTAAAAACAAAAAATAAAAAAACAAAAAAAAAACTTTAAAAATTTGTAAAATAGTATAAACAAAAAAAATCTCTGCCGCCACGGCAACAACCAGTCTAATTTTTTAACAGCCAATTAAGATAATGCTTAAGAGCCTTTATAGTCCGGAGATTTAGCTTAGTGACCTTAATTAGACAAACCACTGGCGGAAATGGGGCAGCCGGAGATGCGGCAGGTAGAGTAGCAGCAGAAAGCGACACACAAAAAAGATTTAATTAATTACCTGAAGCTGACCGTTTTTTCTTCAGCTTCGTTTTTCCTCCTTCGGTTATCTATTTAAAAAATTATTTTTGAATAATAAAAAAGTTTAGGAAAAGAGGCATACCGAAAATAAATTCTATCTTTACGAAAAACTTAACTAAATAGTTAATATTTTTACGCAAATTCTTCTGATTGCGCTGTCAATTGGTGGTAAATTGTGTTAATGATTGTGCTAATGTGGTTTTAACTATCAAAGTGTTTTTCAAAATCTGTTAATTGCACACTCTATTCAAAGTCGTGCAATCTGTAATTGCACATTCTGTCAAAGTCAAATATGGTAATAGCTTTAATTTTGATTCATGGTCGATAATGATACATGTATATGCATTTAATTTTAAAGAGAAAATCATAGGATGAATTGAATTTCTTTATCGCGAATAATTGGGAGTTCATCATTGTTAATATTCTCGCTGTCGTTTTCATCAAGGATATTCTTAATACGTGAGATTTTTGCCTCGAAGGTTTTAAGGACCTCATCATGTAATTCGAGGACATCGTAGTTGTTCATTTTAACCAAAATGCAGAAAACTTTTTTTTTAATTTTTTTGGGGGGGAAGGTTTTAAGGACTTCATCATATAAGTCGAGGACATTGTAGTTGTTCATTTTAACCAAAATGCAGAAAATTTTTTTTTAATTTTTTTTGGGGGGAAGGTTTTAAGGACTTCATCATGTAAGTCGAGGACATTGTAGTTGTTCATTTTAACCAAAATGCAGAAAACTTTTTTTTTAATTTTTTTGGGGGGGAAGGTTTTAAGGACTTCATCATGTAAGTCGAGGACATCGTAGTTGTTCATTTTAACCAAAATGCAGAAAATTTTTTTTTAATTTTTTTGGGGGGAAGGTTTTAAGGACTTCATCATGTAAGTCGAGGACATTGTAGTTGTTCATTTTAACAAAATGCAGAAAACTTTTTTTTTAATTTTTTTGGGGGGGAAGGTTTTAAGGACTTCATCATGTAAGTCGAGGACATTGTAGTTGTTCATTTTAACAAAATGCAGAAAATTTTTTTTAATTTTTTTTGGGGGGAAGGTTTTAAGGACCTCATCATGTAAGTCGAGGACATCGTAGTTGTTCATTTTAACCAAAATGCAGAAAACTTTTTTTTTAATTTTTTTGGGGGGAAGGTTTTAAGGACTTCGTCATGTAAGTCGAGGACATCGTAGTTGTTCATTTTAACCAAAATGCAAAAATTTTTTTTTAATTTTTTTTAGGGGGAAGGTTTTAAGGACTTCATCATGTAAGTCGAGGACATTGTAGTTGTTCATTTTAACCAAAATGCAGAAAATTTTTTTTAATTTTTTTGGGGGGAAGGTTTTAAGGACTTCATCATGTAAGTCGAGGACATTGTAGTTGTTCATTTTAACCAAAATGCAGAAAATTTTTTTTTAATTTTTTTGGGGGGAAGGTTTTAAGGACTTCATCATGTAAGTCGAGGACATTGTAGTTGTTCATTTTAACCAAAATGCAGAAAATTTTTTTTTAATTTTTTTTGGGGGGAAGGTTTTAAGGACCTCATCATGTAAGTCGAGGACATCGTATTGCCAATTTGAAGTTGGTGTGCACACACAGACAGACAGACAGACAGACACACACCATACCATTTTATTATTAAGATAGCGTGTAGTTTAAACTTTTTTGTGCTTTAAATAAAAATTTTTCTGAAGCGTATTCAAGAAAGCGTATTATCTTATATCGAATTATTATGAGACATTATTGAAGATAAATATGCGACAACTTATTATATTTTTAAGAGAAGCATGAAATTGAGTAACAAAAGACATAATAACTAATTGTTGGAATAAAATAAATGAATCAAGAATTAATGATTTATAAATTAATCAAAACATTCAATTTGAATACTCTGGCTATCTGCCAATGATTATTTTTCTCTTGTTTTTATTAATAAATTAATTTTCATTTTTTATTTACGCAATAACCGTAATATTAGAATAAAAAAAATTATAACGTTCATATTTGTTAATTTGTTAATAAAAAAAAATATTGATTTAAAGAGTAGCTAAAGCATTCTCCTCATGTCTCAGTCCAGGATTCACAGGGAGTAAGAATATTACGTTTATTTATCTGACACTATAACCAGAAAACATACATTGCAATACGCGGAGTATCCGATAGGGTAGACTGGGATAGGAAGAATGCACCACAGCGAAAGAACTAAATTGAAAATCTGAGAACTCTTTGTAGTCGCGTCTTCTCCCGGGGCATAGTTGATGTATCCGGAGATCAATAATAGCTAGGCAGTGAATGCATTTTTTACAAATGCTCCCAAAGAAGTAATGACAAGAAAACACCCATCCAAACATATCCCGGGCTCTTACCAATCATTAATTCTATTTCCTTCATAATTTTTTTATAATCTGAAATGTATGTCATATAAAATTACCATGAACGTAAATGAGGCAACCCATAAGTACCCACTGCTTTAAGCATTGTCAAGGATACTCACATAGTAGAATCCTGACTACATTACATAAATTGGAACCTCACTTTGTAGATCATTGAAATTCCACACAAAAAATTACAAAACAGACGACTGCGCGGATCAAAATGCTTGTCATGGGTCCAGAATTAGATATTATAATTTTTATGGGTCTGATAAGTCCCTCAGTGTTACCAATCTAAATTATGATCTTGAAACTAACATTGTACCAAATCCCATAAACAGCAACTTTAGATAAAAAAGGGTGGCCAAAATTGAGATCCTGATAGGGCAGAAATGGAAGCAAAATAACTAATGAAAACCAAAGATTGCCTGAATCTTGAATATACCAATAAAATCTTGGGTAGTCACCTCGGGTACGGTTTTGTTAGACAAATAGGCCAAATGATCAGTAGGCAAAAAAATTGCGAATCCTGAGTAAAAAAGAAGTAAGAATGTTTCCCAGAGCGAAAAAAATTGTGTCAAATATAAAATTGTTGTTATATTTGTTATAATTTGACATCCACAACAACTCTGTTCTCCAGGAATAAAACAAGTACAACAGGAATATCGCTACAAGTAAATTGTAATATATCTCGATTATGAATGCAATGCAGATGTAACTATATTCAATTCCTTTAATGAGGAATAACGTGTACGGTATCAAAACAAAAACTTTGTACTTAAAAAGATTATTTAAATCGACCTTTACTTATTTGTATAAATCTTTTTCATTCTAAGTCGAAAAAAACATTAGCTGTTTGTTTTCTAATAGCTAAGGGCTATCTAATTGATATTAAATAAACAACTTCCAATTTGATTATCAAATGAATATGGATGTTAAAACCAATTCAACAGTTGTTTTTTAATTTGAAATATATTTCTTTGATCTCCGATGGCGTTACAGTCAAATGATTTGAAATTAAATGTTTAGCATTACATAAATAATCGTATCGTTGGTGGATTGAGAATCCTTCAACGTGTAGTTTCATCACTCCTGCCTTCTCACCACAAATTCCTAAAAATATTATTAACCGAACCTCAACCAGTCACAGCCACATCTTCAAGATGAATTAATTTTTCATTTTGACACACATTTACAATTGCAGTTACCGCATCTTTAGACAAGACATAACATGTTCCCGAACAAAATGGAGGATAATAATTTAAAGGATACTCTTCATATGAAATGTCCCTTATAATTTGATTTGTGATAATATAAACCATTTTGAGTTCTCTCTAAAAGGAACAGTGTTTGAGAGCAAATGACACATTGTAAATCGACTATTTTTCTTATGAGAATCAGGACCTAAGAGAGATATTTTTGAACTTAATTCCTCAATATTAAAAATAATATCATCATCAACTTTTACAAAATATTCAAAATTTGGAAAGTCACGTATTGCCCATCTAATAAATGACGCCTAAAATGAACTTTAATGCTTCCATCGTTTTTATAGACAAATTAAAGTAGGATTCAACAAAATCTCCAAAAACCAGATCATTGTACTTATCTGATTCCTTTCTTAAAGACAGAGTAATTGGTTTTTCATTTGTACCAATAAAAAAGATTCTTTTTGCGTTTGAGCGTTCCATTATCTTTTTATTTCCCCAGGATTCTCTTATTGCTTGTCTTCTTTCTACATTTTTTGGTTCTTTTATACAATTTTATTATTTAAAATATCTACCTGATATAATGACGACAAGAATACATTTTTTCAGCAGTTTACGCTTGTTTTCAAAAGTTTGCAACGTTTTTTCGCTTATTTTTTGAACTTTGAGTTGATTTTGAATATTAATATATTCATTATTCTTGATTTTTTGTAATAAAAGAACTGAAATAATCGACTATTAATTAGAATTAGTTTTATATACTAAAAATGCAGTTAACAGAAACCTTTTGGTTCTAATCATATCGACTGATATTTTGGCAACATATTTTTTTAAAAGCTTGCTAATTAAAGTATTAATCTACGTGCATAATGTTATCTGTTTATCAATTATCTCTTAGAAATAATTCTCGAATTTGAATATCTATACCAGGGGTCGACAGAATTTCCGGCTTCACGGGGCGGATTATAAAAAAAATTATTGGTCTGCGGGTCGGATAATTTTTTTACTTATTTAAAGCTAATATTAATTAATTGAGTAAAACTTTATTTAACCAAACAACGAGTAAATTTTATTTTAATTGAATTTGCTGTTTAATTTTTCATATACTGTCGTTTATTGTTCGAGAGTTCGTCGATATTAGGTGCATAGGTCTTGGACGCTAAAATTAAAACACCATTAAGATGATTATGCGTAATTCTTGTTCTATAATTGTTTTTCGTGTTTTTCATTTTGAAAATAACTGTTCGCAAACAAAAGTACTTCCAAATAAAGATATCATTTTTTTGGAATGGTTTACTAACAGCAAATATTTTCCACACACGGAAAAATTTTAAACTACGATATTTTGCAAATGACAAAGTAGAGGTATAAATCTGAGCATACAAAATTTTACATGCCCAGGAACAGACTTTTTAGACTTTAAAAAATATACTACAATATGGTAAATAAGGGAATTGAAGATATTGTTCGGCGGTGTACATTTGTTATGAGTAAAATGCTTTTGGAAACAAAACCCTGATAGCACAAATTGTGACAAAATACCTGCAAGAGGTACATATAGCAAATCGATTTTTGCAAACGAGTCTACAAACAATATATCAGCTCCGTTCTAATTTACGCAAGTCCAAGCTGGGCTCCCTGTTTATCTACAAGCTTCACTGTGGGACTCCAATCAGTACAAAACAAGGCTATGCGCATTATATCCAGGTGTCTGAAATCACACCCATCGACCACCTGAACTGTGAAACCAATCTTCTCCAGATTGAAGAACATCAAAATATGAGGAGAATAGAATTCCTATTTGCTTTGCGTAAATCCTTGTACTGCTCTAAACATATTATGTCGCTCGCTGCGTTCGGTCGCTTGAGCGCTCGCGACATATTAAAAGACAATTACCGTGCACTGAAGAATAATCCTGCCAAATAATACTCTCGGATCCTTGCTAAATACACCCGGGATCCCTACGAAATGCTTCTGGAGCGTTCCGGTCAGATCTACCTCGCACGTTTCAGATCGGGTCATCACTACTCATTAAATTTCTACGCTCACAGAATGAAAAACTCGATCTCTCCTTTCTGCCTTCTGCTGTTTTGACGACCGCTCAACCGATCATCTTTTCCGATATCCTGGTTTTCTCCTTATCCTCAAAAAACTTGCTGCTCCTTCCCCTAAGGTCATTTTTGCTGTTCTTATACTCTGATCTATAACTGGGTTTATGCAACAACAACAATGTGTGACCTGATCCCATTTATGAGAGGTGACATATTATAAAAATAGAAAATAATTTCATGTATGTTTACAGGGCTATATAATCCTGAATAGCGTTCAGTTTTCAGTTTCTTTATTTCTTTGGAAGCTTTTTCCAGTAAGATAATGGGGTAAAATTTGAGATCATTTAATAAAAGATAATCTTACAGCAAACATTAAAAAACTCAATTTACTAATATCTGTAGGATATAACATGGAAAAGACCTGTCGTAATGCATGCGAACACAAACCCCTAAAATTTCATGTGAGAATTTGGCCACCTTTCTTTACTCCTGCGGGAAATCATTGGCTCGGGAATTAACCTGTATTGACACCATTCCCAAAGAAACATGGCCTCTTTAGCTGTTTCACCAGGTTCTCCAGCAGATACTACAGAACAAAGAAAAATTGCCAAATATGAAAATCTTGGACAACGGTACCACTTTATTCCTATCGCTGTGAAGACATCTGGAGTAACTGGCCCTCTAACAACTTCTGTCATCAAAGAAATCGAAGGAAAAATCGCTTCAATAAAGATTTTGTTAATAAAACATAATTTAATATGTAAAGAATACCAATTTTAATAGTTATTTAGCTTCAGTTTTCGTAATTTTTGGTATCTCTTAGGCCCATGTTTTGTGTACGAGATCCATGTCAACGCGCAGTGTAAATTCAGGGGCTACTTCCTCAGCAGGCATCAATAACTTGTGCTTTGTCTTGGTTTGCGTATTCTCAACGGTCTCCCCTAACACCAGTTTCTGGATATATGCTTTCATCGTGTCCTCCAGTCCAAATACCTCCAGATGGTTCTTGAAGAATTTTGACAAGAATCCGGCTCATGTCATAATGACAGGGACAATCTTCATTTTCGTCCAATGGATCGCTCCCAGTTCATTTGTCAGTCGTATTTGTGGAGCTTCTCGACTTCGACCTGCTTGAGACAATTTTGTGAAGTGATCTCCACCTTGATAAATTTAATTGTGTTGCTCGATTTGCCGTGAACAAATATGTCAAACATGTTATTTAGGATAGCATTATCCGTCGGAAAATTTGTGCCAGCTCAAATTTCCACAAATTTGTTTGTGGTAACAGATTGGACTAAATGTATTTTTAATTTTTTCAACTTTTGAATTCCATATTGGCGACATAGATGCAGATGCAAGGATTTGACCACTTCTTTATAGCGTCTGAGATAGGGGAGGTCAATAATGCAAGGTGGTCGACAGTCTTTTTGGATGAATTAAAGTAGCTGCATTTATTTTCTCTGTTATTGAAAAACAAGTTTCGGTCTTGCAGCAGACACAGGCTTAATTAAGTCCAGAGGGGATTGTTTTCGTAAATTAAACATCCATTAACATCAACTGCAGTATTCTTCAGAAATTAGATCAGGTTCGATATTGTCAATTCATTTACATTTTCAGCATTGTATTTTCGAAATAAGAATTCTACGATAGTGGCCATACGGTTTTTCTTTAAATTAATGACCCGCAAAATTCCTGCTCTACTTGGGCAGTAGTTTGTTTTGTTTCAAATTTATAGCCTTGAACAATTTTGCTGATAAAAAAATAATGTGAATTAGAATATCGTTAACATAAAAGCGTTATCAATGATAACTTATCATTCAAGTGCCATAAAAATTACCGAATTTAAAAGTCATAATAAATTACTATTTCGCATAGCCCAGAAAATTGCAGCCTTGATTTGTTTTAGAAAAGCATTAGCTTGCAGAAATATATGACACATTTGTGATGCTTTAACACTGTTGTTTCATCATTTAAGACAACATATTACAATCTTAGTAATGTTTCTTATTTAAAAAACTAAATTACAAATTTGACATAATAAAGCAAATCTAAAAAGGACGTGTAAAATAGTCTGAAACTTTATTAAGCCACAATGAATAAATCCCAGCCCTCTATTTATCGTTTGTAATATAAGCCTCCTGTATTTCCTTCACAATAAATATGCGATTGAGCATTTTCCGAATCTCCTCAATAGGCAAAGGATCAGTTGTAAACCAATAGGGACTGTCCGGCAACACACAGCTCTCAGGACGCAGATAAAAAACATCATTTCTCGACCTCATCGACTCAGGACTAGAGTCTAAACACATCCACCCACCATTTCATCATATAAAACTCGTACAGACGAACAGGACATCTAAAATAGTTAGAACTATTCTCGGGCTGTTCATATGCTTTGTCTGAGATATTCCCGCCGTAGTACTTTAGAAACATTGTCCTGCCCTCGGGGTTAGCCCGGTAGACAGAACGACGGGATTGTTTGACTATGCTGGCAGAGGACAAATTGTAGTGCTCTTGGGGGGTCTTGAGCAGGAAGTACTTGGCGTTGAAATAAACAAGAGTATTTAACAACACATAGGCAGAACAGGAACCCAACTGCCTACACTCCCACAAATGCTCTTCCTCAACACGACATAACAACAAACCTACCACTAAACACAATAACTAACCATTCTCATTAGCACGTGGTTGCCAACTGGACAAAATGGAGTCCAATCTGTCAGAAAACTTGCTGAACTCTCCAAATCCTGAAAACACGTCTTCGGTTCGTTTCATCACGTGCAAGTAAGCTTGGATCCCTTCAGACATGACCACTCAACATACAACCAAGACATAGATAGTAGAGACTGTCAGGGGCATATTGTTCACCGTTTACTTTACGTACTTTATAAACAAACTCAGCCAACAATGCGGCCACTTGTTTGGTTGAGTAATTTGTCAAATCTCCCCTTCTGTCTACCTCGATTCCTCTACAGCTGATACTAAAGACAAACATATCATCCAATGAACATGTGGCTATCCACTGATCCCACGCCTTTACTCCGTACATGAATTTAAATGACCAATTCTCATCCAACGACTTCTTTTCCTCCACAACCTCGCACTGTCGACTCCTCTCAAATGACCTCTCAGGAATATTCCGATAACTCATCCTCGCCTCATCTTTCACCTTCCTCTCCCTCGTAGCTGAACTATTACTTAATATTAGCCTACGATTGGAATCTGATAGTAGCATTGACATTTTCACTATGGCATTTTCGTAGGCATCTTGAGGTACCCTTTCGATAGACTTCTACAACTTGGGGACATCAACCAACTTGAATCGAGGCATTGAAATTAGCCACGGCCTCTGCACTCGACAATTTGATAGGAATTGGAGCAGGGATTGGCACTGGAAGGAGATGAGGAACCGAAATTGGATGTTTATATGCGGCCATAGGCAAAGGACATAAATAAGGCAAAGGCACAGGGGTCACTCGCCTCATTTGAGAATCCACAACCTCATCTTTGGGTCATTTTATAGCACAACCAGTCTGACATTCAACGTCATGAGTCATTGGGGTGACTGTGATAGCACTGTCTACCACATTTGGTCGACAAACCATTCCTGTGTGAGCCACACTCGCATATTTACGTTTGACTGGCTCAATATGATTCTAACCAGTCACACAAATCACTCACTTCTGAAGAACATGACTCATTTTCTGACAACATTGTTGAGGTTGAGGATTCTGGAGATTATTATTTAAGAATAAACCATCCAAATCAGTCGTGGAGATATTTTGGGGTCGTTTCTGAGTATGATGTGTCACATATTCCTCATTCTCCCAATGAACGTTGACTATTTTAAATTAAATGAATATAAAACTGCATTTGGGGACATTTCCTGATTTGTCGACTGTGTATTTCTTGCAGTGATTGTCTCCCTCACATTGCTGGAAACAATTCTCCGAACAAAACAGCTGGACAGTCCCGATCGAGTTAGTCTGGCAGTACATTGGGTCACTCAGATTCTTCTGGCAAAAACCACAGCCAATTTTTAGGGGCTCAGTCGAGTTTTTGACCTCTTCATAAAAATGTTGAATAAGACAGGTGGCTGTGCAAAACAACTTAATTTTCGAATCCCCCAAATTCAAATAAAGAATCCCATATTTCCCCCGCTTTGATGAACAACTGAATTTGATACAATCAAAATACCGATAACAATATGAGAATGCACGATTTGACGCTTTGAACAAAATTAAACATTGTTCGTCACAAAAAAAGTGATCCCTGTTGCCAAAATGGGCAGTCAAGGCACTAGAATCACCACTTGTATCACACAGAGTAGAACATTGGTCACACATGTGGACACTGGCACTCACATTCCTATCCCTAAACTCCTCAAAACATTCATCAGAACACAAAGAGTGCATCTAATCATCAAAAAACTGACAAAATACTTTTTCTTGCACGTTCACTTCGTGGTGGGGAAAATTGTACTTTCCACAAATCGAACAGAGGGCTTTCCTCTTCACAACCACATCCAAGGACCTTTCCAACTTACGGTGAGGTCCCAGAGAAGATCTCGTGTTTTCCAGACACAAAAAAGAGCAAAAATAACTTAGAGATTCACTTTCGTCCAAAATATCAGCAAAAATGTTGTTCCGATCAGCAGGAAGATTGTTTGAGCAATTTCGACAGGCAATTTGTTGGCTTGAAAATGAGTTTAGGCAATCCTGAGAACAAAATCTGCAAAAAATTCGATCAGAGTTCATTTCCCCGGCTCGGAAGGATAAAATCAACAAATTTTCGGTTATTTGTGTGCTTTGTCCGCAGAAGAAACAAAACGAAGTCGTACAATTCTGCTTGTATCCCTCAGCACACTCATCTCGACAGAAATTGAGGTTTTGCCACTCTACAGACTCGCTTTGGTAAAAGTTTTGTCCGCATAGTTCACATTGTAAAAATACATCGGGCTTTTCGGAGTTTAAAAACATGTCGGGAGATTCTCTGAAAGACTTTAGGCACAGTCGGCTGCAAATCTGCCTTACAGAACCGCTGTAAATGAGACTGAATTTACATTTGATGTTCTAGTGAAGGAATTTAGTTGAGAATACCTTTCTATTACAGACTACACAGGTAACGAGAGGGTTTTCGATTTTTTCCATTAATCTAAAAAAATTAATTTGTAAATTAATTAATTAAATTTATTTAAAATTAAAAAATGTTGGAAAATAGTAACCACAAGGGATTTAAATAAAATTAGGATTGTTAAATTTTAATTATTTATTTTAACTAAATAATTATTTATATTAAATCAAATTTAATTTATTTTGATATTTCAATTAATAATAAAATATTTAAAGAATAATATAATTTAAAATTTATACAGTCGTTTAGTATACAAAATATATCCCAATAAAATGGAAGAGGTGAAATGATAGTTTAAAGTAAATCATAAACTTTAACCGACAAAATCTGATATTCATCCAAAAAATGTTTCTAAAAATACATACATAAACGACCTTAAATCAAAATCGGACCTTTTGAATATGAAAATATCAAAAAATTAAACATAACGAGAATTTCAAAACTCACATCCAATATAATTGATGAAGCAATGATAACGTGTATTGACTTAATGACATCTAGTTGAGAAATTCAATCAGATTCAATGTTAATTGCAAAAGTTCTTAAATTTGAAAAAATGATTCAGAATTTATAGCAAGTCGTGAGTTTGCTAGCAAAGTTTAAATTAAGAAATGGTTTTAAGTTAAGAAAATTTTATGAGTTAAGAAATCGGTAAATCATGATGAAAAATTTATTGCTGATTTTAATGACACAATCAGTTTAAAAATTCAACAATATGGATTGGAAAATGTTCATAATAAGACGAAACCAGTTCATTCTTTCTAAAAGTGTGTGAGTTAAAAAAATTTAAGCATAAAAAATTTCAATCAGTTAGTGATTTTATTTAATAATTAAACTTAGAAATCAATTATCGAATAATGAAAAAGTGGCTATTGCACCGGATATCCATCGCCATTCTCCGTGGCAACACGCATGCGGTACTTTCCGCAGGAGGGTGCGTGCTTTAGCCCCCCGGAATTTCCCCTTTGTACATTCCTAACTTAATTTGTTTTCTTAAATTTTCCACCAGTTAAGATAATGAAAAAGTTAATCTTAGAAAGCTTTAGGGCTCAAGAGATTATTATAACTTTTGCTCTCCTGACCAATGTAGATATATAGATCAGCGTTTTTTGACAGGGTCCCCAGAATTTTATATTTGCAATATATTTTTGGCAACCAAGATCTTTGAGGATTTTCTTTCTTGTATCGAATTTGATGAAAGAACACGAGGTCGTGATATTTTTGCTGTTGTTGACAAATTTATGGAACTTAATTCTATTGATTGGAATAAAGTCGGATCAATTTGCACTGACGGAGCTCTTTCAATGATTCGTTATTGGTCAGGATTTATTGCAAATGTAAAAAAAGAATCAAAATATCCAATCTTTCCATTGTGCAATATACAAATTTTGCATCAAAAACTTTGCCATCAGAGATGAAGATTGTCCTCGATCAAATAATAAAAATAATTAATTTTTTAGAAGCTGTCACAAGAACTTTTATCAGAACATTTAATTTTGTTGTATCATTCTGAGTCAGATGGCTTTCCTGGGAAAGGCTTTGACAAGAGTTGCCCAATTGTCTAATTCTACTTCAATGTTTTTGAAAAATAATAATCGTTTTGATTTATTTGAATTGATGGAATCCATTGAATTCAAAAAATTCTTTTATTTTGCTGCCATTTTTTCTATTTTGAATGATTTTTATTTATCTCTGCAAGGTTAACTGTATTTATGAATTTTTATGAAAATATATGTCTTCAATTGAATTGAATGAAATAATCATTGCATTCAAAAATAAATTATATTTGTGAAAAAATAAACTTTTAAAATTAAATATATCAATGTTTCCTTTAAAAATTATTTTCTTGCACAAAATTCTGTTCCTGTTTGGATTATAAATTCCTTCCTTTCTTCTAAGAATTTAGATGACGATCTCAAAATTCAAGAATCTCTTATTGAATTAAAAAGTTTCAAAGTTCTATGATATCGTTTAAAAAGTACATTAATGGAATTCTAGTGTGAACTAAGAACTGTATATCCATTACTCAGTTCAATAGCATTAGAGAAGTTCATTCCATTTCACAAGTGTGAAACGGCAATGTCACATCTTGCATATTTAAAGTCAAAATATCGAAATTGTCTTAAAGTAGAAGATTAATTTGCGTATTGCCCTATCTGAGACAAAGCTGAAAACTGATATTTTAATCTCTAAAATGCAAGAACAAAAGTCCCATTAGGCAGTTTAATTTTTTTTTAATTACATTATAAATTTTTATTAATAAAATTTGATTTAATTCTTGATTAAAATAAAATAATACTAGGGGGTACCAGAAATTTTTTAAAGCACTTTGGGGATCCTCATTAAAAAAAGGTTGAGAAATGCTGATATAAATGATCACGCAAAAATTATGAGAATTGGGGAAATGTTAAGAAAAATAAATAAATAACATAAAATTTCTGATTTTTTGAATATAAATAATTTATTTACTCAGTAATTTGTATATAAAATATTATTTAAATTGCCTCTCGAATTTACTGATTTCTCAAATCTGCTATTTTTTGATCGTCCCAAGATTGGCGATTCGAGAGGTTATATTATGATTGAGTTACGCCTATTGATTTTAATATATTAAGAAAATAAATAATTTTCTTTATTAAAGAAATATTCACCAATTTTATAAAAAAAAATTCAGATCGGCAGACTCAAAGCAACCATTTTACAAGATAAAATGTCCACTGGATGTAAAACAATTTAAAAAATGGTTGGCAATAAAAATTGCGGTTTTCATTATTCAAAAATTGACGCTAGCTATATATTCCGATTTTAATCCAAAATATAAAACTACTAGTGATGTTTAATTTTATCTTTCTTTTGTTTATTAATGAAAATCGGAGTAATTTTGTGAATTGTTTATTATAGTTATTTCATATAACTACGTAAAGATTGAAAATGTCACGTGGACTGAATACATAAGTTTATGGAGCACAGATTACAAACCGATAACAAAATTTAATGAACTTGAAGAAATATATAAATATACAACTGGATGTTTTGTTAATTACATTCACATTTTGTTAGCTAGAGGATGGATGGGAGCAATATCATTTATTAATTACTTTGAGTGGATTTCAGATATTAACGACGCATATTATGCTTATCGGAAAGATATTTATACTTTGGACGGGAAGTAGAATTGATAATTCAATTTTAGATTTTATAAAAATATAACTATTTGCTTTCAAGACGATGGATATCTGCAGGCAACTTTTATGAACTGTCAGGATAGATATTTTGGTTATTTAATTCCACGTGACAACGAGCAATCTAAAACCTCAAACTGCAAAAAAATCCACGATTATTGTCCTAACATAAATTCCATTACAAAAGGTGCCATTAAAGAATGCAAAAAGGGAACTGGTAATAATAAAAGTATTGTCTGTAAAAGAGTCCAGAACTGTAACATGCAATTACGACTATAATGGCAAACTTCAAATAATCCAAGTCGAAAACACAGATGAGGTGACTAGGTTTAAGGAAATAATTGATAGGAAGTGAACAACGTAAACCAGTTTTTGAATTATGCAAATGGAAAAAATAACTTGACTGAAAAAGAAAGTCAGGTATTTTTTGTTTACAGTAGAAAACAATTACAACCACATGATTATTGCATTTAGGCAATTCTTGGTACAATTAGTAATCAATTGTCTTATTCCAAATCCACAGTTTCTGATGAGAAGGTGAAATCGACAAACATAAAGTCATATCATTTTTAATTTAATTAGAATTGTGAAAACCATAACAAAAACAATAATTTCTACTGATGGCAAACCCGGAACAACTAAATTCAGCTTACAAAATTTTGATGCAAAGTTATTGACTTTGAACAAAACAAACACAAATCTGACTATTCTTGATCATAAAGAATCGCCAATTAAAATAAAACTTGACAAAAATCATCTTCAAGATTTATTAGAAGGTAAAATAAAATAGCTTACCTGTAAGAATCTGCGAAACTAAAAATAGCGTTTGTTTTCTGGAAAAACGATGAACTTTTTAATATTTTTAATAAATCAAAGCTTCAAACATCAGTTGTGGGAATCTTGGTGAATACTAACAAGCCGATTCACAACTTGACAATACAACTTGAGTTTCCAGGAAGTGTGTTGTGATTAAAATAAATAAGATTTCACTAAACAATCAATTTGTGTATATCTGAATGTGTCCACACAAGATTGGAGATCAAATGGATGCAGCAGTAAGATTATTGAGAATGGGATGCGCTGTACTTGTTCTCATTTGACTAATTTTGCTGTCATTTTTGTATTTTTTGTAAAATAATTATTACATATAGGATCCATCTTTAGTAGGAAAATATAAATGGCTGAGCATTTTTACACATGTTGGTCTTGCAGTATCAATAATAACAGAGATTGTCGTCATTGTTTACTCGATTATGTCTTGGAGGTTAGATAGTTACTTTAAATATTAGAAATGGGCATAAATCTTATTCATTTAATTTATTTTTGAATTTATGTATTGCAATGCTTTTGATGAACCTTGTTTTTGGTTTTGGGACTGAGTTCGGGAAAAATAAAAGCTGTGGGGCAGTCGGATTCCTATTGCATTATTCATTGTTGTCTGTGTTTTCCTGGATGACAGCAGAAGGAATATTTTTCTACTATTTATTTGTTAAAGTTTTTGGAAGTATTTCTGTCGATTTTTTAAAAATTGCATTTTTTACTGCTTGGGGTCAGTTTCGAATGATATAATCAACTAGGCGTTCCCATTATTCCTCCGACCATCATATCAGCTATTAATTGGAAAATGTATATGCAGAAACAAATGTTTTTGTTTAACATCATTTTTAGATGCTGGCTGAATGGACTTTCATTATATTTAGGCTTATACTTCCCTATTGCTATTTGTTTAGCAATTAATATCATTATTTTCATACTCATCCTTATTTCTCTCGATAAAAATAGAAGACGAAAAAAATTATTTTCAAAAAACATGCCGTCAAAATTCAAAGAATTCTTTTTGCTATTTGGATTAATATTCCTTTTTGGTACATTATTTCCAATTTTTTAGGCATAACCTGGGTTCTTGGTTTTTTCATAAAGTATAATCATTCAGTATTTCTGCAATTTATTTTTGTTTTCTTAAACTCGTTTCAAGGTTTTTATCTGGCTGTTTTGAGATTTTCCGCATACAAATATCAATCAAAACTTTAATTATGTCATTTAATAAATTTAAAATATTTTTCGAATAAAACCTATTAGTTAATGAGGCTTATTCTATCAAATAGTTATAAACTTGCAATCAAGTTTTTTTGTAAATTTGATTGAAAGTGAAGTAGATATTTTAATTTGTATATTATTTTTCTCAATTCTTTCTCAAATGATCATTTACTCTACTTTTAATGTCGGTCTTGTTTAAAATAAACCTAAAGCCAATCAAAAAATATTTTTAATAGGACGATAAAAACTTTAAATAATGATATAAGTTAGAGACTTGAACTTTTCTGTGCTCCGGTTGAATGTAGATAAGTCTATACAGTTAACAAATCTTAAGAGGACTTTGAAGAGTATCTTATTTGATGCTCGCCAATCCAGCCTTTTCATGGCATTTAGTTAGTGAGAGGCGATTAACTGCAACTTCTCGGTAATCTAAAGTGCTAGAGGAGAGAAAGAACCTGTCTATTATTAAAATTACAAATCTATTCCCTTTTCTATGTTCCAGAAATGTGTATTCTTCACGTCCCGCCTTATCCGGATTAGTCAAACCACATTTTTGTGTTTGTAGGGGAAACAAGCCCCGCTCATACACACTTTCCACCTCCATTACTGAGAATTGTGTATTCATAATTATACACAATGTGTTCAAAATTAAAAACAAAAAAGCCGCAGGGAAAGAGACCGACTCGTTCCTTAACGAGGTCGGGCAGTCCATTGGGAGGAGGCTTAAGGACCCGAGAGAGGGCCTCTGGTTCCGCCAGCGCATCAATCTGGCAATCGTTCGCGGCAACGTACACTGCGTCCTTGCCGCTGGCACATAACTTTTTAGATATTAAAGATGACTTGCTTTTGAAAAAAGTAATTTGCTGATAACCTAAGGAAGAAATAAATACAGTAGACTATTCATATAACGAAAACGAAATTTGAGCATTCGTTAATTTAATTTAACAAAAATAATTTTTTAATTAAAATGTGTCATGTAATTGGTAATTTTATATTCCTTTTTTAAATTTTCGTCAATGTATTTCTCAAATTTGTAATCATATGAATATGTTCACCAGATTCTTGCAAAAAATATTTTTCAATATTTTCCAAATATTTAAGTGCATTTGCATAACCAATGGGATTATCATTTCTTCTATCTATTTCTTCATGCTCATATTCTTCACATTGTTATTGTATTAAGATATGCGTTTTCTTCGCAGACGAGAAGTGCACAGATAGGAAACTCAATCATAATTTCACTTTTATTATCTTTAATTGTAAGGTGATTCAAATTTAATACTTTTTTCGTCGGTGGATTCTTCGAGTATTTTTTCATTTATCTTCGTCCAATTGTTTAATGCTTTCTTAAAGCAATTTTGATAGTTTTCACTTGACTTGGTTCCAAGCCTCAATAATTAAAGGTAGAGCATTCACTAATTTGAATTTGGTAAGTTCATCTGTATATGAAAATGTTTCCATATTTGTTCCCATACTCAAATTTGTAGTCATTCCTTTTTTATGCAACGATTTAAATGAATGCACAATTCTTTGATCAAGTAGAAATCCCGGAAGACCCGTATAGGCAAATTGTTTGGGACGAAGTCCACCTTCAATCCCGCATCAAATCGTTCCGTAAATCCCTCGACCAACACCGTTTGGCCTGCTTTGAGACGGCCTGTCGTCCTCACAGCGGAACCTGGCTAAATTGATAAGTTCTTCCAGAGAAGCTGGACCGGTGCGTTCCCTCTCATGCGACCAACGGATCGGTTAATCTGAGGGCCCTTTGTTGGACGTCCTCGATTCGGGCCTCCTTGAGAATACGATGATTTTTTGAAGTGCAAGGTATCTTCCATTTCCTTTACCGAGAGGAGGAGAGGTTCCGCCCGTTTCTTTAGGCTTCGGTTAGAGGGGAGTGAATTGGATTTCCTGTGCTCCTTGTGTGCAGTCTCTACATAGAATTTGATGAGGTTGTTCACGTCTTTTTGATCGTAGTAATCTACAATTTTAGTCAATGTATAAATCTTGACGTATAAACAATAGACTCAAATTATTTTTTCATTATTTTTTAATTTAATTTTAATGGGATTGTTTAATTTTACATGGGATTTTCTATTGTTGATGCGGCTGCAATCAAGTCTGATGAGCAAATAATGCAGGAATATAACCGGTTATTGTCTCTAAACAGGCTCTTCGGCGATAATATAGAAGAGTGTGTAATTTGGTGCGCAAAGAGGCGGTTGATCTCTAACACAATGAAATGCGTTCGCTGTAAAGTAAGACCTATATTCTCACAAATAGAGACGCTGTCGTTTATCTAAGTCAAGAAGAAACGTGGACAACGCAATTTGGTTATGTATTCCATGCAATACTTCTCGAAGTATAAGAACGAACAGCTGGTTTTGCAGTAAGTGATCCTCAAACTAATTTTAAGAAGTCATTTACCGTTAGCGAAAATTTTGATGCTTACGTATATGTGGGCATTAAATTACCAGGGAAATCTCATCTCATACGAACTAGAAATTTCGCAAAATACGATTACAGATTGGACGAACTTCTGCAGAGAACATATTACGGTGTCTCTTGCAAATGCTCCTATTAAACTTGGGGGACTCGTGGTTAATAAAGATACATTACGTAATTCATTTAATTTTTAGAAGAGTCGATAGTGGAAATCGACGAGTGTAATTTTTTCTCAGAAAGTACTATCATCGGGGTCATTGGCGACCAGGCCATTGAGTATTGGGTGGAATAGACAGGGAAACTAGAAAGTGCTTTTTGAAGAAGTTGCAGGTTCTTTTTTCCATTTATCCTTTAGACAGAACAGTGGAAACACTTAATGAAGTTATCATTCGATGCGTACTTCCGGCACCCTTATCATTACTGATGGTTGGGCAGCCTATAATGGGCAGATTGGAGGAGGGATTTATTCACATTCTGTGATAAATCATTCTGAGCATTTTGTTGACCCTTTGGACCGCTCCATCCATACTCAAAATATTGACAACACATGAATGGCAATCTTATTTGGACGAATTCATGTGGCGGACCTCATTAGTTGATAAAGAGAAGATATTCCAAGAATTTCTGCTCCTAATAATTAACAAATACGATTTTCGGCTTATTTTGTATTTTTAAAAAATATGAAAATCTAGACCAGGTGTTCTCAACGGGGGCGATAATTTTGTACAGGGGGGCGATAATATATTTAATAAAATATTCGAATTTAAATATAATACAAGTATTTATACATGTTAATTTTAATAATGTTTCAGATTTATTAATATTTTTTCTATAGTGTTTATCCTTATATTTAAAATAGCACGCTTTTTTACATTCTTGTTTGGTATCTAAGATGTCTTCTCGCTCAAATAAGAAAAGTCGTCATTATCAAAACGAATATTTAAAATATGGGTTTATTCAAAGTACTGAAGATACAAAACAGCCTTATTGTCTTATTTGTCAATGTTCTTTTTCAAATGAGGCGATGAAGCCATAACGATTACAGGATCATCTAAACGCAAGCACCCGGATAAAATGTCAAAGCCGATTGAATATTTTGAAAATTTAAAATACAATTTTGAAAATAAGAAAACGATCAAATAGTTATTCACAAAGCCAGTACATGATGGTTATTTAACATTTATTTATATGCAGTTGTGGGTGCGCACATCGCTTCTTATAAAATTGCTGAAATTATTGCGAAAACTTCCAGTTCTCATACTATCGCAGAAAATGTAATAATTCCATCACTGGAAGTAATAATATCGGATGTAATGCATCAAGATGCTTCTAAAATTATTAAAAGTCTACCTCTTAGCAATGATTCGATTCGTCGAAGAATTGATGAAATGGGTGACAATGTAAAGGAAATCCTTATTGAAAGACTGAAGCGAAGTAAGTTCTCATTACAAATTGATGAAAGCGTCATTGTAGATAGTAAAGCTGTTTTAATGGGATTTGTGAGGTTATTTTGGAAGTTTTAATAAAATTAGGTATTTTGATAATGAATGTGCATTAAATGAGGATTTATTGTTTGTCGAATTATTGGAAACCTGTACAACTGGAATGTCAATATATTCCGTAGTAAAAGGGTTTTTTGAAACAAATGGAATATTATTTGAAAATTTGGATTCCTGTGCGACTGATGATGCTATGTCAATGGTTGGAAGATATAAGGGATTTTTTTCTCTTATTAAAAAGATTATCCATGGGTTTTGAGTTATATAAAAAAAACAACCAATTAAGGGACAATGCCCAAAAATTTTTAAATTGTATGTGGACAAGGGGGCGATAAAATTCAAAAGGGGGCGATAAAATATCTAAGGGGGCGATGAACAAAAAAGGTTGAGAATGCCTGATCTAGACAATCCCATTAAAATTAATAAATAATGAAAAAATAATGAAATATATTGTTTATACGTCGAGATTTATACATTGACTAAAATTGTAGATTACCGTGCTTTCTATGTCTTCGGGCTGCGGATGTCCTCCGGCAGGAGTGAGACATAGGTAGAGTGCATCGTCCTGGAACGAAAATGTCACCAGGGGGACGAGTTTTGATGGTTCTTTTCCGGTGGGCATTAGGTACCCCCTGAGCGTTTCCAAATACGTCTGAATTGAGTTGGTGAACCACATAACGCCACGTGTCATGTTTTCGTCAACGTTGAATTGATCACTCCAATAGGCATATTAAACCGCTGCTAAATTTTCCTGAGTAACATCAGGATTATTTTTCTGAAATCAATAACTTCTAGTTTTAGTCGAATTTGATGTTTTTCTTTTTTTCTTCATATTGTTCACCCTTGCACTCATAGTTTACCACACACAAATAGCGAGGAAAAATTATTTAAAATTTTATCAATAATTTTAATTTTTGTTATTTAAATATTCGTTAAATATATTCAAATATTCACTAATACAAAAAAAAGTCAAGACAGCTACAGATATTTTGGAGTTCTAGAAAAAAGATGTATTAAAGTACTCAAAAAAAGACGTACTCAAAAATATTAAAGAAGAAATGCAAAATCGTATTGAAAAGTTATCGGAAACTAAATTAAACTCAGTCAATTTATTTAGAGCAATCAATGAACATGCTTTATCATTGCAATTACTATATTTGTCTCATTGACTTGGAACCCTGTGAATTTGAAGAAATTGATAAATTAGTTAAAAAGATACTTATGAATTTGAATGTGCATATGAAACCAGCTTACAAAAAAAGACTTTACTTACCGAGGAATATGTTTGGAAGGAGGTGGATATCAATCACCTTCAAAGCTGAGAAAATTTTGCTCGATTTCAAAAAAGTCTGGAAAGGCGAAAATTTACTTCTCTGAGGAGTGCAGGAATTGTGTGGGCTGAACAACAAAGAAAGTCACATATGGCCACAATCACAGAATTCTTGCAAATAAAATATGAATCAACCCAGACACTAAAGAGTCTGCAAATTGAGTGTCTTTCTTTTTTTTGTCTCTTTCTTATAAGCTATCAAAAAGAAAACTGTCCATTCAAAATTATTTGAATCACTTGAAAATGAGACTTTCGATATATAGACATTTTCAAAATAAATTGTAAAAAGAAATATTTCTCCTAAATCTGAAGCCATGTTTTTCCTTCTGCAAAACAAGAATATTCTCTTCTGCAAGCTTGATTGCAAAATTTCTAATAAGACATTCTACCATTTGACAACTCGATACAATAGAATGCGTAAATCTGATTATACAAGGCGACAAAACAAAATTGTTAAATGCATACACCTATGCAGAAAATTTGGATTCAAAAAATCACTCTATTCAAACCATAATTACCATCGATCGTGCTGAAATAAGACTATTCCTTGATACTACTATTCCTACCAAATCTAAAATTCAAAATAACAAGCCGGACATTTTCATATAAAACAAAGAATTAAACCGGATATAGCTAATGGAAATTGGAGCGACGTGTATGGATAATTTATATTCTGGCAAGTGAATTAGAAATAATTTACAAAGCCAAAATACTTCCGATTGTTATTACCTGGGATGCGATCGCCTCAAGTATTATGAATATTTGTAGAATATAAACATGATTTCGAAGACGTAATGACTAAAGAATAGATTCTCAACAAAGATTATTTAGTGTGAAACACTCAACAAAGTGGAGCTAACTCAATGAAAAGGAGACATGATAAGGTGACAGAAAACGAATACTCTGAGGAAAGGCAAAATAATAGCAAGAGGATCACGAAAGGTGATGGCCCTGTTCAGGGAGGCCCAGGACCAGTAAATTGAAAATTTTAATTAATCTAATTTTTAATTCCTTGCTTATAATAAAAATACTGTACTTTTTATTTATCATCCAGACAGTTTCCACTTTATTCGAAACTAAATCATTCAATATACCGATTCAAAAAGTCAAAGGGTAGTGGAGAGCCTAAATTGCTAAACAACTTTTTTTGATCATTTTTGACAATAATGTAAGATCTTAGTTTTTGTTATCACTTAACTAATCTTATTTAAATTAATTTGTAAGAAAATCTTACAACTCGGCGTTTAAAATTACTACAAGTTTTCTTCATGCTAGTCAAATTATTCACTACATTATTTTTGATAATATAAATTTCATTAGATTATGATTAAGCTATTCTGGCTTTGCTTTAACATGATATGTTTATGTATCAATGTGTTTATTTAGGGCACTTTTACGTGTTTTTTTATTATTGTTAGCCTACACCAGTGATTCTCAAGTCGGGCCCCTGGGGCCGCATGCGGCCCCTAGGATTTAATTTGCGGCCCCTAGGTTTTATAAATGTTTTATTTTTTAATTTAATATTTTTAATTTTATGAATAAAAAATGTCACGTTTTTTATTTGTTGTTGTGATGTCTGATTCTAAACGTTGTCGAAAACTTTCCGAGGAAAATAGGATTTTTCAACACATCTGGGAAGAAAAATATTTCATTATTGAGATCAATGGAAAGGCTCTTTGCCTAATATGCCATTCTATTATTGCAACTCTAAAAACGTATACAATCGAACGGCATTACCGTTTCCACTCTATTCTTTATGACACATTCACTGGTGTGTCTCGGACGAAAATCTAAAAAAATAAAAGATTATTTACAACTTTTAAAAGTGCCGCATATTCGTCTAATATTAACCTGGCATCATACAAAATTAGTTGCCTATTGGCTAAAAATATGAAACCTTATTCTGATGGCAAATTAAATAAATTGAAATATTTACGTCAAAATGTTGTTCGACCACCGTTTTGGATATTGCACAAAAGTTACCTCTAAGTAACGATACTGTTACTAAAAGAGTCAGTGATATATCTGATAATCTGATTAACGAACTTTTACAGTATGCAAATTTTTTGTAATTTTTAGAATTTGTAAAGATTTTCAATATTATTCTTTTGCGCTTGATTGTTCCAAAGATATTTCAGATATCGAACAATTAGTAGTGTTTATAAGGGGAGTAACATCTGACTTTCGAGTATACGAAGAATTTTTTTTCATTGAATTCACTTCACGGAGAAACTAAAGGAACACAGATTTTTTCTCCAATTGTGAAATTAATTGAAGATTATCACTGGATCCAAAAAATTAGTTTCAATTTCAACTGATGGAGCCCCTTATATGATTGGCAGTAAAACTGGTTTTCGTGGACGTATGAATAAATGGAGGTGTGATAATAACTGGACTCCAGTATTATGGCATCATTGCATTATTCATCAGGAAAACCTAATTTCCAAAAATATTAAAATGGAAAATGTTTCTGAAGTAGTGATAAAATTGTCAATTGGATTCGGGCGAACGCCTTGAATCACCGAAAATTTAAAACATTTTTAACTGAAACCGATTCGGATTATGGCGATGTCCTTCTTTTCTCAGTAGTAAGATGGTTAAGCCGTAGCTCTTGTCTCAAAAGTTAATTTCTTTTATTTTTATATTTAGATTTTATCAACTTCTCCCTGAAATTATTTTATTCACTGAAATAAAGTGGACAATGCATTATTGAAAGACAATAGATGGGTAGCAGATTTAGCATTTTATGTGGATCTATCGGTGCATCTGTCTGCCCTAAATGTCGAACTACAAGGGGAAAATAAGCTAAATTATCAAATTTATGGATATAAAATGCCTTCGTTAAGAAATTAATTTTATGGAAAGCGCAGATATCAAATAATGATTACACACATTTTCCTTATTTGTCAGAAAATTCCGAAAGTGGCTCAACTGATAAATATTTAAAAATAATTGAAGATTAAATTTGCAATTTGATGCAAGATTTCAGGTTTTTAGTATTTATTTAAGCTGACAGAGCTTTAAAGAAGGTGCAAATTCAATGAGATTATTTGCATCTCCATTAATTATGAAAAGTGAGGAGGTTTCCGGATTTACCAACTGGAATTGATTGATTTGCAAAATGATGTTGAACTGAAAAGTTTGTTCAACAACATTTCAATAATTGACTTTTATTCGAGAATTCCAGAGAACCGATTTCCGATTTAGTCAATAATGCAAAGAAAATTTTAGCAATGTTTGGATCAACATATGTCTGCGAATCGACATTTAGTAAACTCGTTCGAATTAAAACAAAGTTTCGCAGCAGATTGACTATACTCATCTGAGTGATTTGTTACGTACTTCAACAAGTAGAATTAAACCTAATTTTGATTATTTGGTTAATAAATAATTCTTAAAAATTATTTGCGGCCCCTGTAAATTTTTTTTTTTAATTTGCGGCCCTGAGCAAAAAGCTTGAGAATCACTGGCCTACACCATTCTGACAACTCGATCACAGATGTTGAATTTAAAAAGGAATACCATTTTTACACACTCTTTTTCATACCAATTTTCCTTCGCATTGTCTAAATTTGAAATTGCTTTCGTTTTCATAGTTTCATTTAATAACCAAAAACAAGCAAAATGGTTCAATTTCCAGTTTATAGATGCTATATTCAGTCGCTTCTGTTTGTGTTTCTTCATTTCACGAATTAATTTGCTGGAATATTTTATTCATTTCCTGTTCAGAATAATGATCATTTATGGTTTCATCGGTAGAAGCTCCAAACATCAATTTGAATGAAGTGTTGTTGAGTGCTGAAAAGAAGAAAACATAAACTTCAAAGTCTGATTCAGAAGCTCGACTTGTCCCTGTGTCCGATGACACCTGGGACGCCCCTGACGTGTTTTATTGAATATGTTTGGCACGACTCCAACATTTTTCATTTACAATTCCTATCGTTGTCTGTGTGCAAATTAATGGTTTTTCAAACATGATACTCTTTATTGAAATTACACCTTCATAGCGGATTTACTCTTTAGAGGCCTTTTTCCAACAAAATTTTGGAAAAAGAATCCAATCCAACCAAAACCAGCAATAATTTTCATTGAAATTTGAGTAATGGAGTAGATCAACTAAATCAAACAATATTCTGCAAAATCCGTATATTAGATTCTTTAAAAGAGAAATAAATCTATCAGGATCAGGATGGAAATTTTGAGGTGCACATTTTCAATAAATTTGTGGCAGAGTAAAATGGCCAAACTTTATAACAAGACAACTAGCGTGAGTAAAAATTTATTTCTTTTCTATCTGAAATAAATTGTTAAGAAAATAAAAATATGTGAATAATTTAAAATTCTTAAAATTACTAATCATTTTAAAAATAGGAATTAATTGATTGATTTTCATTAAAAAATTAGTGACGGCTCTAAACCGGTCACAATAATAATTAAAAATCAAATAAACTAAAAAATAATTAAAAAAGAATGTTAGTTATTAGACCGAGTGAACTACTCAGGAGGTATCCCCAATTCCTCGTCCGTCCACTGAGAAGGGTCAGGATAAGGAAACTCACCCTTAAATATAAAAAATAACAATTCTACAAAAACAGCATCCGGATGCCAATAAAATTGGTGTAAAATCCACCACCAAACACTCGTCATTACTATGCTGGCTATGCGTTCTTCGGAAGGACTGGCTTCGACTGGTTTTCGGTAAAACCATCTATCAGATAAAATAGGGTTTGTTTAATACTTGACATCAAAATTTAGATTTCTTTTTCTTTGTTTAATCAGGCGGAGATGGTCTCCAAAGTGGAGTAAATTTCGAATCATTATAAACTACAACAAGGAGTAATAAAAATATTATTATTTTAAATATATATTAATACAATATTTATAATAGATAAATATATTTTGCCGAGTATGACGATCCGATTATGATTCTGAAATTTCGGTCGTTTCCAAAGTCACAAATAGAATTTAATATTTAAATATATTCAGAAACGTGATTATATCAATTTAAAAATATTATTTAACTGAAATAAGTTGAAAAGGCAAAATTACATAAATTGTGAGTTTAAAGAAATTACATTGGAAACTTAAAAAAAATTTTCAACAGAAATTAGTTTAAAAAAGGCTAATTTCAATCTTTATAAAAAATAATGCCGTCAATTTTCTTTAAATTCTGGTAAATTGTTCCAGATTCACAATTCAAAAGTCAGTCCTAATTGTATTGAACTGTTTGGTTAGGAATGACATATCCCCATCTCAACAAAGCTTTTTAAAACTACTCTCAGTTGACTTATGGACACTAATTAAGATTTTCTAAAAACTGAAATTTAACAAAATCCAGGAATTTTTAAGGAAAAAAATTTTAGAGAAAAAGTTAAAATATTTTTGTGCATGTGTGCGATGTTATATAAGTGTATTGAATTTATAAATTATAATTACTTGATTATTTAAGTAAGGCACCATACACTTGAATGTTTTTTTAAACAGTTAATTTTTTTACCCAATCAAAAAGTGTTAGTTAGTATTTAATTAGCAGCAGAGGATAAGATGGAATGCCAATTCCCATGCAAGATGGCTGTTGATATGCGTTGGAAAAGCCATGTCTGTTTTCGATGATCGTTTCTCCTTCTGCTTTTCAGGTCCCCCAGTTTAATAAGGAATTTTTTAGTCCTGGGACCGAGGACTCCCGACGTCTCCACTGCGATCGGGGCAAAGATATAACGGTGCGGCGTGAATTTTCTGATTTGTTAAATTTTACTAAAAAAGTAAAATTGATTAAAGTTTTTTTTGCATGATATGTTGTACAACACGTGGAAGAAAGGAAATAAAAATATTTATTTAAAAAGAGGCTGTTAGTAGAGGGTAGATAAAGACCGCCGAGTCCCTGCATTTTACTAAAAAAGTAAATTTACTACTAAAATTAAATTTGTTAAATTTTACTAAGAAGGAAGGAAATTATAAAAAGGAAACACGTAGAAGGAAGGAAATTATAAACAACGTGGAAGGAAGTAAATTATAGAAAAACTGTATAAATAAATAAAACTGCGATAAAATATGCACAAATGGTTTTCTCCTCAAAGAAATTCCTGGAAAAATATGGCTGGAAAGAAGGTTTGTGTTATAAATTATAAAATATAAAGGTTCGGGTCTAGGAAAAAACAATCAAGGGCGAACCGAACTGGTCACCATTAAAAGGAATAAGGGAGGAATGGGGGTATGATTACAATTTATAACAATTTAGGTCGGTTATCAAGAAGTACTTGATAAATTGGTGGATGCACAGTTTATAAGGACCTACCAAAACAAAGAAAACGAAGCCGGAAAAAGGGCTAAGGCAGAATAATATTTTTTTATAATAAATTTTTTTTTTCTAAACTTTAAACGACATTCTTGAGTTGCTGCTAAATTACGAAATGAAATAGAAAAGTTAAATCCTGGCTTATTATTTGTACATACTGCAATGAATTTTTACACCTATGAAAGAAAACTGGATTTGTTTTTAAAAGAATTTCAGGAAAGATTCAATAATTTCTCGTCTTTTGAACATGAATTTTCATTATTCACGGCACCATTCTCTTTCAATCCTTTCAATGCAGATAAGTTTTCAAATGGAATTGTTTGAGATCCAATCGGATTCTATACGAAAGGCTAAATATTTGAAGGCTGGAATACCTACTTTCTTTACGCATCTTCCTGAAAATCTTTAGAAATTTTGTTGCTAAAATAATAATTATTATTTATTAACTCCAAGATCACCGAGAAAGATAGGTCAGAACTAACTAATTAGGTGATCCCTGCCTCCAACAACAGCCGGATTCTTCTTACATGATCTTCTGATGACCCAACCGTAACCCGGAAACGCCTTCTCCTCCTTTTGCAGAGGAACTCAATCGGTTATGTTTAATTCGACATATGTGTGTGAACAACTTTTTTCATTTATGAAATTAACAAAAACTGTTAATAGAACACGAGTCACAGATGAAAATTTCTCGGCTTTAATTAATGTCGGGACTACACAAACAATTGAGTCCGATATATCCAAAATTGTATTAAAACAGATGTAGAAGTAGGTCCAAACACGATTAAAAGATGGTGATTAAATATTTCGATTTCCTTATTCTTGGTTTTATACTAAAATAAATAATCTTTCCTTTATGAAAAATTATTATAAATAGAGCCCCTGAAGCCAAATGAGTTTGACACCCCTGAATTAAATACTAATACCTGAAATCCTTCTTCAAATTGTGATATTAAATCTTCAATTATTTTTAAATATTTTTCAGTTGAACCACCTAAGAAATTTTCCTACAAATATATGAAATGTATGTATTCTTTAGTGGATATCTGCGTTTTTCATAAACGTAATTTCTTAGCGAATGCATCAATATATCCTAAATTTGATAATTAAGCTTATTTTAGCCTTGTACTTCGACATTCATTGTAGACAGATGTACAGATATATCAACATAAAATGCTATATCTGCTACCCATCCTTTGTCTTTCAATAGTGTATTGTCAACTTTATTTTCAGTTAATAAAATAATTTCAGGAAGAAGTTGATAAAATTTATATATAAATATAAAAGCCCCAAGACACTCCGCTTCCTTCGCTCGCTCGGCCGACGGATTTCAAGGACTAGCCACGATCCAAGAGAGTATTCTTGGCTCCTGGAACGTCTGTCGATTGCTGTGATCTGAGGGAACGGCTTCGCCATTCGCGAGGCTGGCCGGGTGTCTCGTAAGGCCAGTAATTAGCTTAGCTATCTTTTCACTTCCTTATTGTTCCTTATTTTTGTAAAAAAAATATATAAAAGAAATTTACTTTCTGAGACTTGAGCTACAGCTTAATCATCTCACTACTAAAAAAAGAAAAACATTGCCATCGACCGAATCCGTTTCAGTTAAAAATGTTTTAAATTTTCGGTGATTCAAAACGTTCGTCCGAATCCAATTAGCGATTCCTATTACAACAAAATAAACATTTTCCATTTTTATATTTTTAGAAATTAGATTTTCCTGATGTATAATGTAACGACACAATAATATTGAAGTTCAGTTATTATCACATCTCCATTTATTCATAAGTCCAGGAAAACCAGTTTTACTGACAACCATAAAAAGCACCATCACTAATTTCCTCGGATCCAATTGACAATCTTCAATTAATTCCACAATTAGAGGAAGAATCTTTGTTTTTTTAGTTTTGTTCTCTTCACCAAAAAATGCGATATAGACGAGGTTAAGTAGAACCGCTGAGTAAAGTCCTCTTGCCCAATTCGAACAAATATCGATCAAGGATGATGGAGGGTGTTTTAGCACCAACCAGCTCATGTTCATAAACGACATTAAACTGTTCGCTTGGTCTTCAAAGATTCTCCACTCGATGGGCAAAACCTTGAAAGGTTTAATGATGACCGTTAGTCAGGACTTCAACTACAACAAGTCGGCGACTAACACCCATGTGTGCGGTGACCCAGTAGCAATAGAAAAAATCAATAAAAAATCGATAATGCGCGGCATTTTCAATAAAAATCGCTGTATTATAGCCTTGTGAAAGTCAAAATACTAATTTCTAAAACAATTTCCCTCTTCAAAATCAATCTAGTTTGTGTATTTAATTTGTTGTTATGTTTAAGATGACAGATTCTTGCCATAATTCAGTAAAGAGGATATGTTTTCGATCGGACACGATGTTTGCCAAATCAAAAAATACCATAGGAATAGTTTTTTAGTCTAGTCTGTATCAAAAAAGAGCTTTATCTGGAAGGATTCGTGGAAATTGTTCCATTCCGTACTTCTGGACCAGCTCCTTAATTCCTCCTTTCATGCTTTCAGGAATTGACTCGTCTTGGATTGATATCTGCTAGTGATAGATTTTTTGTTTTATTTTATCCTTTTTTGATTCTTCGTTATTTTTAATAGATAAATAAGAATAAAGATAAAGTAAAAAAATTCAAAAAGGTGTACAAAAGTCCAAGAAAACCAGTTTTACTGACAACCATAAAAAACACCATCAGTTAAAATTGAAACTAATTTCCTCGGATCCAATTGACAATCTTCAATTAATTTCACAATTAGAGGAAAAATTATTGTTTCTTTAGTTCTTTGTTTTATTGTGTTCTCTTCACAAAAAAATGCGATATAGGCGAGGTTAAGTAGAACCTCTTGCCCAATTCGAACAAATATCGATCGAGCATGATGGAGGGTGTTTTAGCACCAACCAGCTCATGTTCATAAACGACATTAAACTGTTCGCTTGGTCTTCAAAGATTCTCCACTCGATGGGCAAAGCCTTGAAAGGTTTCATGACGGCCGTTGGTCAGGAGTTCAACTACAACAAGTCGGCGACTAACACCCATGTGTGCGGTGACCTAGTAGCAATAAAAAAATTAATAAAAAATCGATAATGGACTGAAACTTGTGCATTCACGTCTAATTCAGAACAACTACCAAAATGTCTCATTTGCCAGGAAACTTTGAATCAAAATAAAAAGTGAAATTTATAGAGACACTTTAACACAAAACATTCAAATTTCGCAAAAAATATCCAATTGGTGATTCGCGAAAGAAAGCTGTAGAAGAATTGCAAAGAATTATCAGATCGAGAATTCCGCGTTTAAATATTGGCATCACAATGCCATGACTGCAAATATTGCCAGTTTTTCAATTTTTCGAAATTTCCAAAATTGGCTATTAAGGCTTTCTCCAAAAGTATTTGCCGACCCCTGGTCTAGGTGCTACCCAAGTTAATGTGAAAGGGTTGATCAAACTTCAAAAGGAAACTTCGTGATTTTTAATAGATAAATAAGAATAAAGATAAAGTAAAAAAATCGAAAAGGTATACAAAAACCAATATAAAAATGTCAAAATAACAAAAGAGATTGACTTTGAAGGAATAAAATCGAAATAAATGATATAAATGATAAAATTTCAAATTCTGAAATCAGGAAATGAAAGTTCATAAAGATTTATTCCTTACAAATCAAATTAAATAAGAATGTAGAAAAGTACACATAAAATACTAACAAACTAAACCAACCACGTGTATCAGCGTGTTATAATTTATTAGGATTACCTTTACAATAGGTTAACCATAGTGTAATAATTTTAATAAATATGAATTTTATTTATATTTTCGAGAAAATCTACCAATTCACTAATATAACACTCTTTCGATGTGTCCAGACTAAGAAAACAAATTTTGCTTATTCTGGATAACTGTCCTTCCCATCTAATTTTATCAATAGACTGGCGTGGCGTTATGTGGTTCACCAACTCGCTTGAATCTTGCAATTCAGACGCATTTGGAAACGCTCAGGGAGGAACATCATCGGGGCTGACGAAGTTTCCGAGTTAATCGGAATCTCGCTTGGCACATCGAAGGGCCGTTTATTACTCGTCAATATATACATCCCACCTCCCGGATTTTGTCCAAGGAGCTATTGCCTCCCTACTCTCTCCAATCTTGCACGGACAGACGGGGTCATCTTATGCGGTGACCTCAACGCAAAACATCCCCTTTGGCTCTCTAATCAGTTGGCGGATACGAGAGGGAAATCTCTAATTTCCCAATTGGATTCCTTAACCATCCTGAACGACCCTTTGAGAAACACAAGAACCCCATTCAGAGGGTCCGACAAACCCACGTCACCCGATGTAACATTATGCTCTCCTTCTCTGGCATCATCTACGGAGTGGTCAGTCTTCTATGAAACGAGAAGCGATCACAACCCGATAACGGTGAAGATCAAAAGAGAAGTTTTCACCAGGAAAGTTCCAATTCCTTACAATTACAAAGCGGCCAACTAGCCACGGTTCCAAGAGATATTGAACACGAGACTAAAAAATTGCAATCTTTGCAACTTTAGCTCTCTGGACAAAGCCATTGGCTTCTTCTCGAAGATCATTCTGGAAGCAAGAGCAAAGGCTATTCCTAAACGTCCTCCTCACGCTGCTTGTAGTCGAAGGATATCCGGTCTGGCCAAGGAGAGAAATCGCCTCAAAAGGTCAAACCGATGTCTTCTGACATAATTACCCGCATCCGTCACTTAAACAAGGAACTGAAGTCCAATGAACTCAAACACACCTATTTGAAATGGAATCGAATTCTTTCTACCGTGAACCGCAATCGTTCAACAAGTGAAGTGTGGAAAGCCATTCGGCACGTGGCCAGGGGGGACGCTCCCGAACCTTTCGAAGATTTTGATAAAAAAGACGTGAACAACCTCATGAATTTCTATGCAAAAAATGCACATAAAGATCACAGGAAATCCGACTCACTCCCCTCCAACAGAAGCCTAAAAAACGGGCTGAACCGCTTCTCCTCTCGGTAAAGGAGGTGGAAGATACCTTGCACTCAACAAAACCTTCTTTCTCTCACGGCCCGGACAAAATCCCGGTGATCCTACTAAAAAACCTTGGTGCCGAAGGTGTCAGATTTCTAACAGCAATCTTCAACCATTCTATTAACAACAACGTAATTCCGGCTTTATGGAAACAGGCCTTAATAAGGCCAATACTGAAGCCTGGAAGACCAAGAGGGGACCCGGCTTCTTTCAGGCCGATTTCCCTGTTATGCTCGATGTCGAAAATCCTGGAAAGACTGGTTCTTGGCAGAATAGAAGCTTTCTTACCCGAAAGACATTTTCAACATGGTTTTAAGAAGGCGAAGTCCACGTCTTCGTACCTCCAATCCTTGTCAAACTTCATCTGTACCGGTTTTGCCAGCAAACCGAGGCACCAAAAGACCGTGCTCTGCTCCGTCGACATCCATAAAGCCTTCGATTTCGTCTCGAGGAAGCTCCTCTCAAGGAAGATATTCCAATCCGACTTTCCTCTGAAGCTAAAAATATGGATTACCAACTTCCTAAGTGGACGAAGGGGAAGGGTGTGCCTCGGTGGTCTGAAGTCAAAATCTCGTCTTCTACCCAACGGAGTACTTCAGGGATCCCCCTTATCCCCGGCTCTCTTCAACCTATTTTTGGAAGACCTCCCTCACTCCCTCGACAACAATGACATTGTTCTCTCATACGCGGACGACATCGTGCTAGCCTCACGGGACCGGGACATCCAGAAGGCCTCTGAAAGGCTCCAAGCTAACTTGGATCGGCTGAACCTATAGCTGACGGAAAACCGGCTCGTGGTAAACGCGGCGAAGTCCGCCACGTCACTTTTCACCTCGGATAAAAGATTGGGAAGGACGTCTGTCGACTTAAAGCTTAACAATACTTCCGTTCCCTTCTGCAGGAGTCAGACGGTCCTAGGGGTAACCCTCGACATGCACCTCTGTTTCTCCCCTCATGTGGACAACCTCCTTCGCAAATGCGAACATAAACTGAACATTCTGCGAACTCTATCTGGTATTTGGAAAAACGGGTCGCACCCGGTACTGGCGAATATCTACCGCCAGTACTTCGAACCCTGTGTTGCGTACGCTTGCGGATCATGGGGTCCGCGGCTATCGTGGTCCAACAGGAGGCGAATCGAGGAGGCCCAACAAAGGGCCCTCAGATTAACCGATCGTTGGTCACATGATAGCCAACGCCCCGGTCCAGCCTCTTTGGAAGACCTCATCAAACTGAACCTGGGCCCGTCAGCGACTGCTCCGCCAAAAACGGCCTGCCGCCCTGTGCGATCTTGTGTGGGCTCGTGGAAAGACCACCGAGCGAGGATGAGGTCCCTGGTTGAGTGTATCGGGATCACGTGACATTTGTTCGGTTTTTAGCGTGGTCTTGGTGATTTAATAAATAAATAAATCGCATACCAGAAAATTTGTCTAATATTGAAATCATGTTTATACCGCGAAATAGTACAGGCTTGGTCCAGCCAATGGACCTGGGAATCATAAAAAAATTTCACTCTTCAAAAAAAATTCTTGGAGCAGCCGCTTCAACAGGTGGAATAAAACGAATTTTTTCGACTTTTGGATTCCTAAATTCGAATGTACGAAATAGGCTTGGAATTGAAAAGGCTGTCTATTTATTATTTATTTATTGACCAAAAGACCAGGGTAAGCCAGTTAATTATAATCCCCGTGATCCCCGATTCAAGCAAAAGAGATCCTTTTGAAAGGTTCGATCCTGCCCACATGTCAGTCCTTTTTTCGGTAGGCATTAAGTGCCTCCTGAACGTTTCCATATCCAATTGGAAGTTCCAACTGACATGGTGGATCCCATAACGCCACGCTAAGAAAGGAAGGTAGGTAAAAGATCCTTATTTTTCAACTGTGTTGTGCCAGAAGTACTCATTGGCTGTCAAACTTGTCTTTATTTACAAGCTTTTAAATAAATACGATTTTTATTCTTGTTATTTTTATCTATTTTGTTTTTGCAATAAAAATCATCTATATCATAAAAATCTGATTTAAATCAAAAAAATCCTGTTTAAATCAACAAAATCAGATTTTTTGACTTTTTGATAAAAATCATGATTTTTAAATCATGTTGCAAGCCTCTACCCCTTGGTAAAGTTGGACTACGTTCGCCACTGGACATAGCCCTTTCTGCCTTTCTCTTCTCAGGCGCCAACTCGCACGTCCTCATCACTCAAATCTTACGTTACTTTCGCGGATTGGAAAAAGACCAAGTTTTCTCTGGAGCTTGTGCAGTTTAGAAGAAATCCGAATTGGCCATTTTATTCAACATCTCAAGGAATAGGATGATATCTCCAGCAAAGCTAAAATTGACACAATCAGACCTACATTGGATCAACACCACCTTGTTTGTTTCTGTGAAGGTGCTAGACCTGAAAGTGGTTTTTGGCTTACTGCTCTCCCTTTCTCTCAGTCTGAACTTTTCTTGATAATGACTGTGTGAGGTTTGGCGTAGGAATGCGCTTGGATCCTAATGTCTGCTCGGGGGGCAAATGCCAATGTGGTAGTAAAGTCGATACCAAAGAATTACACTCCCTTTTATGCTGTCGTCCAGATTGATGGCCTTGTATTTCACATGTTTTATTTAGTAAGGTGTGAGGACAAAGTGATTGGTCGAGACATGAGTCGTATATGAGGAAATCGAGGGAACATTTAAGGTGATTTTATGAGCAATTGAGAGACTTCGATTGTTTTGGCAAAAAAGATTTGAAATTAGCGGCTAATGCAATGGCTGTTTCCAGTGAGCACGTGGTTAATGGAGGAGTCGATGAAAAAGTTCTGGATTTTATATTTAAAACTTTTTGTGTCGGAAAAAAATTATTTGTAAAGTATTGTTTTACAATTTTTATCGACGTTTAATTAACATATTTTTTCGAAAATAAACAAATTATTAAGAGTGAGAGTCCAAAAAACAAAGGCAGATGCTGGCCAGGTAAGTGGCTGAAAGGATAGTGGACGGAAATTTGCCCATTTGTCCACGGAAAATCTTATGCAATTAACCGATGTTTTAATAAAAATCAATAATTTTTTTAATAGTCAAGAAAAGAAAATAATCAAAAACGTTTAAAAAAATCATTAATTTTGGACTGTCTAGTCTTCTGGCAAAGGCGTAGGACGCTTTTTTCTAGTTCATAGAAGTTGTCCATATCCATTTCACTTGTTAAATCGCTGTTAGTAAGAAACTGGCGTATTAATCTGCATGCACCCATAGCTTCCGAACTGGTTGTTTTCACGGGTATGGGATCTTCATCGTCCTCATCGTCTTCACAAGAAATATCTCTTGACATTAAACATATTTCTTCATCGGACATGATTCCGATACATTCTTCATCCTCATTATGTCCGGTCGGGTAAACTTCGGAATATGAGTCCTGTTTCATCACAATTATAAATGTTTTCCCGTGTATAGTCTTTTAAAAGATCTTTTAATGTCCATTGGCACCAGTATTCAGCAGCATTTATATCGGAATCTTTTTTCTCCCCATAAATGCGTTTAAATGATATGTTGTTTCTTTCTTTCCAACGCTGAAGCCAACCTGAAGTAGGAATAAGGTCATCCATTTTCATTGTTTTGGCAAAGCTAGTAGCTTTGTGGGTTAGTATGTTACCATTTATTGGTACATTTTTGGTCCTGGTTTGAGCAAACCAAACGGACAATGCAGTTTCTACGTTCTTTTCTTTCCCATTGCGTCGTCTTTTTCGACTCAAATTGGTTCAATTAGATTCAGCCAATAGCATAATTTCTTCTCTATTCTTCAAAATCCGTGAGACTTGAGACTGAGAACAGTTGAATCTTGCAGATAGAGCTGATTGAGTTTGACCTCCTTGAATAAACAAATTGATTATTTCCAATTTTTGAGAAAGTGTAAGATCACGACGTAACGAAGATAACATGTGTAATAATAATTAAATTCTAAAATTACAAATTATAATTATGCAATTATGCAAAAATTTTTATAAGAAAAAATAGCAAATGTTCCCAATGAAAGTATGCAATTAACCGATTTATGCAATTAACCGATATGCAATTAGCCGATATTTTTTCAATGAAAACCATATAAGTTATGGTTTTAAACATGAATTTATGCCATTAACCGATTTATGCAAATAACCGATATGCAATTAGCCGATATTTTTTCATTGGAAACCATATAAGTTATGGTTTTAAACATGAATTTATGCCATTAACCGATTTATGCAATTAACCGATGTTTACTGTATAAGCATTTGGAAGACCGATTGTTTTGGCGACAAAAGATTTGAAATTAGCGGCTAATGCAATGGCTGTTTCCAGTGAGCACGTGGTTAATGGAGGGGTCGATGAAAAAGTTCTGGATTTTATATTTAAAACTTTTTGTGTGGAAAAAAATTATTTTTAAAGTATTGTTTTACAATTTTTGCCGACGTTTAATTAACATATTTTTTTCGAAAATAAACAAATTATTAAGAGTGAGAGTCAAAAAAACAAAGGCAGATACTAGCCAGGTAAGTGAATAATGGAGAGTACAAGGGTTATTTCTGCGTTTTGAATGGCAATTATCCCGTAACACAACGACCGAGATATTTTATATTTTAAGGCTAAAAGTTTTAATTACAGAGCAAACTCGATATTACTGTGTAATACACATAATCAAGTCCAACATTAAAAAATTGTCTGATTTTCTTGACTTGCTTATTTATTATTATTTTTTTTTTTTTTTTTTTTTTTTATATGTAATTAACAAATAGTTATTAACTAACTAAATTCCGGCATCGTAAATGGAAACACAGTTTCCACGTACTATGGCCAAGGAAATCCTTTCGAAAAGCCACTTGGACTCGCGTGGGTCTCCCCGTTTATGGGAGATCATGCGGCCAAGCTTTTTTAGAAAGGAAAGAGACTTTTCGCCGATGACGCCGGAAGTCTCGACGGCGATGGGAGTGAACAGATACCGTTCAGAGAGCTCCTTGTACTTTCCAATCTTCATCTTCTCGGTTTTGCGAGAGACTGAGCCAGGCTTTATTATTATTATTATTATTATTTAAAGACCAATACGGGCAAGCCAGTTAATTATAGTTAATCCCGTGATCGCCGATCCAAACGAGGGAGATCCTTCTGAAAGGTTCAATCCTTCCCGCAAGATCGGCCTGAGACGACGATGTCCCAGGGTCTGAGAAGCTAAGAGTCCTCTTTCGGAAGGCATTAAGTGCCTCCTGAGCGTTGCCATATCCGAAGGAATTTCCAACTGACATGGTGGACCCCGTAACGCCACGCTAAGCCCGGAAGGTAAGAGATCCCCATTTCCAACTGTGTCGTGCCAGAAGTACTCGTTGCCTCACGGGCAGGGGAACGATAACGAGAATTAGCCCCAGGATGAAAACTGTCCTCCTTCGGAATCGAACTCACGACCATCCAAATCCATTATCCATAGCTTAGTCTTCAGCCAAGGGGGCTTTGATTAAGATAAAAGGAAATTGGTTTACCGTTCGTTAAAATGTTTGATTATTCAGCGATTTTCTTGTGAGCTTACGCGTCGGAAACCAATTGTGGAAGAAAATCTTGCTTATGAGAGTAGTTTCACAGGGATTAGTCATTAGTCCACTTTTATTTAATTTTGTGATGTGCGACAAGTGGGTCATCCTAACATGGAGATGATCGTTTATGAAGATGATATTTTACTTATGGATCTATCCTTGAGCAAATCAATATCATGGAAAAGAACCCTTTGGTCATATTGAAAAGATTGGAAGATAGTGTGAAGATAAAGACTTGTCCTATCTTTTGAAAAAAAGTACTGTTGCCTGGATTGGTAAGAACAAAAGGAAACGTGATCATTATATTGACAGTGGAGTAATAAAATCCGAGAAAAATCTAAAATATCTCGGAATAGTTGTAGATCAGGAGTCGGCAGAATTTCCGACTTCACGGGCCGGATTATAAAAAAATTATTGGTCTGCTGGCCGGATAATTTTTTTACTTATTTAAAGCGAATATTAATTAATTGCATAAAACTTTATTTAACTAAACAACGAGTAAATTTTATTTTAATTGAATTTGCTGTTTAATTTTTCATATACTGTCGTTTATTGTTCGAGAGTTCATTGAAATTAGGTGCATAGGTCGTGGCCGCTACAGTTCCTCAATACGTCGAATTGCAGTTCTAGGAGATAAAGTTATTGATTAAAATTGCATTTTTTTAGGGAAAATAACATCAGCAGCAATCATTAACGATTCTTTCATAAATTCGCCATCAGAAAAAGGTTTCATTTTTTGACAATCATTAACGATTCTTTCACAAATTCGCAATTAAATTTCATAGCTTGCATGGCAGAAAGAATGAATTAGGGCAGATTTTTTTTTGAAAAAATGAAGTTTGACTTTTAAATTTCGTTTGAATTTTTCAACTTCATTAATTTTTTCTTGGCCCGTAAATTTAGAAAAAAATTCTGAAAGAAATGATTCATAATGTCTCCGAACGATTAAAATTTTATTGACAGATCCTGTCAAAACAAATCATGCAAACAGGATTCCCATTATGTTCAACAAAGAAATAATCGAGCGTCCAATAATCACTAAAAATTTGACACTCGCTGTCAACTTTACGCTTTTTAGAAATATTTTGTTTCATTAATGAATACACAATCAACAAAATGCCAAAGTATTTGCGGAAATCAAATGTTAATTCATTAAGCAGAAGTACAAATTAAATATTTTATCTAAATAATTTATTTTATCGGTAATATATAAAAATCTATACGCGGGCCGGATTGGATTGCTCCGCGGGCCGTATTTTTCCGACCCCTGTTGTAGATGAATCTGGATCTTTTAAAAATCATATAATCAGCAGAAAGAAAAAAGCTTACTGCAATGCTGAAAGCTCTCAAACGATTTCAACTGAATCGGAAAGCTTTCTATACGTATACTCGCGTGCATCGAACCATTCTTGATCTATGGATTTCGGGGATGGTTCAAAAGCAACGAGGGAACGAAAAACATTAAACTTTTTTGACGAAGCACGAAGATGCATGGGGCAATTTTTCTTTTAGTTGAAGGTACATATGATGTCTCGTTTCAATCTGACCCAATCAGTAAAACAAACTCGGTTCTTTCTTTTTGGATTCGTTTTGGTTCTTTTATTTTCTTCTTTAATTAGTTAATGACGAGTTTGTAATTTAGAAAATAAACCTTCTGTGTTCTTGTAAGCTTGCAAAGTGAACTTGGTCTTTATTTATCCACAGAATGCAGCAAAACAAAAAGGATCATGTTGAATTCTGGCGAAAAGCAAATTTCCTTTATAAAATGTCCTTGTGGGGTTATACTCGTTAAAAGTTTTTTTGATCACAAAAATAATGACAGCAAAATTAATTTACAATTGTAAAAATGACTTCGAATGTGGAAAACGGGAGGTATTAATCGGTAGACTCGCAATAAAAAAACTTTTTCAACAACTCTGATAGTTTAGCAAAGTTTCTTTGCTTTAGTTTGATATTCGCTTACAAAGACTACATGAATGGGTCTTCTACACTCCAGAAGGAACGGAGTAGTGATAAGAGACAAGAAAAATTGTTACATTTTTAGAATCAGCAAAAATCTGACTGAGGAAAAAGGCCTTTTTGATCAGCTTGGGATCGGAATTCCACAAAATGATGCAACTCTTAGGAATTTCTTAGTTTTTAAGTTTCTTTTAAAATCCGGTTGTTCCACGATGCAAATGTGTACGTCGTACCACTGAATTTCACATGGAGTGGAATAGTATCTAAATTGTACAAGCTTCACAAAATTTCCTAAAAATCGAGGATTCAACTCGTGTCTATGTCAAGAGGATCGCGATTAAAAAGACATTAGAGAGAATGCGTCCGGAATACAAACTCTCAACTATAGCTGCTGGCTATTTGCTCAAATACCAAAAAAGCGTCATAAAAGTGAGATATATTAAAACATGTTAGAGAACGATTAAACAAGTGCTGTTTTTATTGAAAGCTTTAAGATGACCAACGAGTATTATTTGGTTGTAGATGTCAAAAATAAACCAAATTTGCAGGCACAAATAGGAAATGTCGAAGAAAACAAAAACACAATTTTCAATTCTGTTTCCCATTTTGTTGTTATTTCTGAAGGGATGATGCTGTGCCAAAAACAGACAAGCACTAGAAGGAGCAACAAGAAGAAAATATGTGTGTTCTGACAATGAATATTAAAACCACAACTATCCGCCAGGCTACATATCTACCATAAACAAATATTATAAACCACAAGTATTAAATGTGAGATACGAAATTTGTGAGAGGTTTTGGTTCATCACAAATTTGAAGGTGACAGCAGTTAGAATCACTGTGAACTTCAGTTGCAGTTGCTTGTGGATATGGTTCGGAAAAACCGAAAAAATGACAAAGGAGACGGATCTGCTATATCCTCTTGTAGAATATGCACAATGTCAAATCAGGTGGACCTGAGCAGTCTCCTTCAATTTGAGAAATGTATTTGTTATAAAACTGCGGTATTTTTTTGTCGAGAAGTGTATATTTTTCTATTTCTTTATATACACATGTGAAAACACGTGTTGGGAATGCAATGACTTGCAATAATTAGTCATAAAAAATTTATCCAGATTAGCGGATATATAACAGATAAGAATGCCGAAATAACCATAATCTTATCACAAGACACAATGTCCAGTTCTCATACGCCCAGTCGAATTTCAAAATCAACAAAACCCGACGTCTCGTTACAATTATCACCCCCAAAAACTAACACTTCTTATATATTCATAGAACGTCCAAATTCCGATTATCCCTCCAAACTTCCACCATCGACACCTGGTCTTAATTTTAATTCTATTTAGACTGCTTTCCTCCAAACCCCCGCCTATGTTTTCCTAGACAGTGTTGGGACGATGGAAAACTACAAGCAAGTTTTCTAAAATTTTTAAGTATCAGAAAAATTTAAATTTGTTCCAATGAATTTTTTCCCTGCTCCTCCAAAGTTCACAAATGCATATGCAAGATCTCGGAAATAGATTATTAATTTTATATTCTTTATTAATCATAAAAAATATTTAAAGAGAATTTTTCTAATGATTGCACAATTTCATCAAGGCCATTTTTATATTTAAGCAGGATGGTTTTTTACATTTTTTGATGCAGTTGTCAGGATAAATGATCTTTCCTAATGTCAATTTTTGAATATATGAGGATAATCCAGCTAAGGACAATCAGTACAATCTGAATTTAAATTAATGACTAGAATGCCACATTTTTCCAGTATTTCCACTACTGAGGTGTAACCACACCAATATTTGTTATATTGTATTTCAACAAAACGTTTCAAAATATAAATAGAGTGTTTTTTCAATTCTTTTGACATTTAATCAAATTTTCTACATAAGTACATGCAAAGATATTAAAATAAATTTTTGTAAAATTTCAAAAGCACATGTAACTAAGAGTACTCTTAGTTCACAAGATTATAAGACTCTAATTTATAGCAATTGCATACAAATGTGTTGTTTGTGCAAAAAAGGCAAACTTAATATAAACGAGTCAAACTCTCCTCACATTGGGGTCTGAGATACACCATCTAGAGTTACCATAACTAAAACAAATTCTGACTCCCCATCTTTAGAGTAATGGACTACCATTTTGATGACGAGAAAGTAAACGATAGCCAGAAAGAAGCATTTGGACGAATTGAACAAATTTGAAAATTCATTGGAACAAATACTACTCTAATTTTATCTGCTAATAACATTAGTAAATCAATCATAGTTGTCAATATTTTTTGTTTGAAAATAAAGAAATCAGATCTGAGAATATTTTTAGCAATGAAAATTGATAAGTTTTTATATCCACAGGTAAAAAGTCTTTTATAGATGATATTGGCAACTAAATAGCAAGGTTTCAATCTGCGCAAAAAATTGATTTTTTAAGACAGAGATAAAAATACAGACAAAAATTATATTGAACTGCCGGCGCTGTTCCCCTGGACGATCGCCAACAAGACTCTTTCGAGAAGATGACGATTCTCGTTGGGATTTTTACTTTTCTTAGAAATTTCGGCTGCAATATTGATTTATAATTCATTTTAAAAAAATTTGATCTCTGACTCATGTGCCGTCTCTGCATATCAAACAAAAACAAAAGACTATGAATCAAAAAATTAATCTTTCATTTTGACTTGTAATAGTCAAAATTATTTTTTCTGATTTTTTATCTTTTAATCTCTCAATTCAAATGAAATGTTGGTTTCAAGTCGTGAAAATAATTTTACTTGCAATATTTTGAGGCAGTTTCAAATCAATTCTTTTACCAGCTGTATTATTAATGATTTGTAAATGTTTTAATCAATATATAATAACATTAATCGTTAAAAAGTACTCTACTAAACTTTTTCCTTTAGTTTTTATTTATTTTTAAACTAACTTTAATTAATCATTGAATTCGAGTTTATTTACGACAAAGATCTATTATGAAAACTTTGCTTTTTGGATTTTATTTTTTCGCTAATTCCTCATATATTTGATCTTCTTTGTTTAACCTTTGTTTCTATTTAAAAGTTTTATTTTCTTTGATTTATATTTAATTTCCAAACTACTGATTAATATTGACTCCGTAAATACCTGACGTTCTTCTTTTGTTTCGTCTAAAATTCCGTTTGTAAAAATTAGTTTTTATTTATTCTTTTGTAAAATATGGCTAATTCTGATTTCCATAAAAGTACTTCTTTTGATAAGTTGATTTTAAAATTGATTAATTATTGTATTTGGTTATTTCGTCAATGTAATAAATTGATGGTCATTAAACCCAAATTATTCACATTTTTTTATTATATCAAATTTCAAGAACTGAATCATTTTAGATTTAATATTTTACCCAAACTAACTGAATAATCACCGATTACCCATCATCAAAAAAGATAGCAAAAGTCTGACCTGAATCTGTAACTGAAATCTCATTTACCCCGAGAAAAACTATAAACGACTCACCGGAAATTATATTGTTAAATCATTATAAAACAAGCTCCAATAAACCCATATTCACATTTAGTAGTAAAAAAGAGTAATTTTAAAAGAAAAAGCAAACAATGGTTAGCAATCTGTAAAGATAGTTCATTCTTCATCAGGAACAAAAAACCACAGATACAAATCGTCATCAACGTACCCCATCTTTTTAAACAGCAATTTAAAAATTTTTCGAAGATAATTATAATCAGGTTTCTTCTCAAAATCCAAACTCCGACAATACTTGAAATACAACACAAACTCGTTAGGAAATCCACGACAAAGACTCTCAATGCTCGTAGAAACCTTCATTTCCCCAATTTTCCTGTACTTTTCCTTCTTATTTGAAGCCTGTAAACCCTGCCATGGAAGGTTCCCTCTCAGGAAATATAGCAACATGTATCCCAGGGACTCCATATCATCCCTTCTGCTCTGCTCAATACCCATATGAGTATTAGAACTGGCATATCTCGCAGTTCCCGTCAGACTTTTATCATCTCTGTAAGGAATATGGACTCCTGTCGTCGAACTTTTGTATTTTTTAGCCAATCCAAAGTCAATGAGGTACAATCTGTGACACAACCGACCGGTCCCGATCAGAAAATTGTCAGGTTTCACATCTCTGTGGATAAAACAACGTGAATGGAGAAGTTCCAGTCTGTCTATGATTTGCAAAGCCAGCATAAGGACAGTCTTGAGGTTGAATTTTCGTTTGCATTTGTCGAATAGTTTTTCCAGTGAGGGACCCAGGAGCTCAATAACAAGACTATTGTAGTCATTCTCCTCGATATAGTCCTTCATGGCAGGAATTCCTGCGTAGGACTGGAGGATTCGGTATACTTTGCTCTCAAAACACAACTGGAGATGTTTGGATTGAGATTTCTCCATTTTTATGGCTACTTTTTCTCCGGTGGTAATGTCATAGGCGGAATATATTTTTCCGAAAGATCCACTGCCTACTTTTTGGATTAGTCTGTATCTGTTAGCCACGATGTATTCAGTTTTTAGTTTTTCATCATGATTAGAGATCATTAAACTCGTGGTAACACAAAATAAAAAGGTCAACAAAACATAAATTGTAATAGTATATTATTAACTAATAGTTTTTCTTAAATAAATATATTTAACATTATTTTATTATGATATTAAAGTCAAATATTTTTTTCTTGTTGGAATAAATTATCACGGTCTTTACTATGATACCTCTCTATATTTCCACGAAAAAAAAACCAAATACACTCAACCCTCTCAAATTGGCCATTTTTGGTTCCTTCAATTTTGTTCGGCAATTTGAGAAATTGCCAATTAGAGAATAAACTCGATAATTTTTAAAAGAAACTATTTTAAAAGAAACTTCATGGGAATAAACGGGGTGGCATTATAACACCCCCCTAAAATTAATTAAACACAAAATATTTAATATTTATTAAAAACTCCATAATCGTTAACTGTCTACATCTATTTTTTAGACCAGGGTTTCTTAACCGGGGGTACATGTGCCTAGGGGGTACGCGAGAAGATCCAGGGGGTACGCGGAACAATTTTTGTGATTATTCAGATATGTTTCAATGCTTGCACACTTATGGAATTTTGGAGTAAAATGATTCCAAAGTATTCGTTATTGACTATGGCTAGTATGCAATATTTAATTCCTTATCTAACAACATACTTATGCGAAACTGCGATGTCTTGTTTATCATTTATTAAAAATAAATCTCGTAATCGATTGAAAGTTGGAGATGATATGCGAATCGCTCTTAGCAACATAGATTTGAATATTAGAAAACTTGTAGAAAAGCAACAACAAATATCTCATTAAAATTAAATCTTTTACACTTTTTCGGCATAAAATATTTTATTGATTTTGTTTAGTTAGAAAATAATTTATATTTTATAATTAAATCATTTATCTCAAAAAAAGATATGTAAAAATTTAAAAATCGATAGGGGGTACCCCAAGGGGTACACTTTATCAAAAATTTGAAAAAGGTTAAGAACCGCTGTTTTAGACAATTCCGATATTCCCTTTTACTATGCTTAATATATTGTAAGCTTTTTTCGACATCCCTTGAGTAAACTCGATCCCGCGCAGCATAACTTCGAACCATCATTACCCATTTCATTTTTAGAAGGTCTTTTTTAGTAAAGTCTTCTATTATGTCTTCTTCATCACTGTCATTGATTCTCCGAAGTGTAGAAAATATTTGGTCTTCTTCAATATGACAGTATGTTTTAGCATTACTATCCACCAAAATATATTCGTTGACATCCATCTCATCATTAATATTCAATGTTGATTCAATAGATTTTGATCAACAATTTCTTTTTTCGAATTTTCACTGTTATTTGTTTCGACATGGCAAATCTTGGTTTGCCTCTAGCAGTTTTTAATTGTTTCTTCGTTTACGCTTTTTCATGATTTTCCAACAAAACGTCTTGCATCATCCAACCCAATATGCCCAATATGCGAATTGTTACTTGTTTTAAGTTAGTTAATAATATGTTTTAGCTGTAATTTTCGGTAATGTGCCTTAAACTAGGTATTACTCCGGAATCCAATGTTTGTAAGTGACTTGTTGTTTTTGGAGGCAAAAAGTGCACTTCAATATTCAATAACGTCGGAATAATGTGGCATGGACAGTTGTCCATAATTAGAAATGGAAAGATATCATTTCCATTATATTTGTCACAAATTTCGTTTGATTTTTCAATCCAATCATAAACTGTCTTAGGATCCACGCTTGAACTTTCACCTGACAATAAATGGATTCCAATAGTATGTCTTCGCTTAAACCGATGCATCTTTGATATTTAGATGTTCCCATTTTTGTCAAGAATGCTGCTTAAAAATTTAGTACTAATTATTGGAAAATACAAAAGCATTGTTTCTTATTTGGAATGCAATTCGATTGATAAAAGTTCAACTAGAATGAAGAAGCAAAAATTTTCAAATAAGACAAAATGTTTTTAACTAAAAGACTTTAGGTTAATAATCAATGATGAACCAAAAAATTGTAGTTCCTTAAGATCGTGTGAAAATTGTAAAGCCTGAATATTTAAATTTGCATTTGAAAACGAATTGTGGAGTAAACAAAAGGAAAGGATACGTTGATAACTATTTGTTTAATATTAAGAGATCTATTATCCTAAAAGTTTGTGCTGAATATATGCCGTATGGTAAAAGTCTGTTTTTAAATGCGAACATTCTTTTAATAAACATTAAAACGAAAGGTCTAAAGGAGCGTTACTAAATAAATATAATAGATTTGAGTAGTTTGTCTTAAAAAATGATGATCTGAAATTTTTTTAACGTAATTGATATTTATTCAAAATTTTGCTTTTCCCAAGCCATTAATTTGAAGCAAGAATTCCTAGTTAGAAGATTTATTTATAAATTCTGGATCTCTTCAAATATTAAAACGGTAAAGAATTCAAAAATAAAATAGTTACCTTAACATTTTACAGAAATTTAGTCTCTCAAGACACTTCCAATAATAGGATCAAATTAGAAGAAATATCAAAATTGAATTGTAAAAATGAATATAAAATTAAATTAAATTAAGGTGTAAAAATATTTATTTTTGATGTTAAAATTAACTATGAAAGTATTATCAGAGAATGAAAAGAAAACAAAATTTAAATAATGGTCTAAAAAATTGAAAGTTTGGTCTTGATAACGAAAAATTTTAATAACGATCAAAAATATAAAATATTTAAAAAATCCAAAAGTAACTTACCGCGAATAAATCTGTAGAGATTTGTATTGACACGACAATAAATACGAAAACGAAGGTCGAGATTAACAAAGTAGATATCTTTGTACTTGACAATATAAAGAACATAATCACTCTTATAGAGTTCGGGATCACCTTCCGAAAAAACCTGAAGCAAGTTGAAGTTCAATAGCTCCAAACAAGTACGATTTCATTCTCACATAACTAGGAGTAATCCAGAACGACGAGGTAACTGTAGTACTATTGGTACTAACATGTGACATGTTGTGAGTAAATTCTATAAACATCATTTCGACTGAATCGGTCTCAAAGGATATAAATTAGCCTACTTTAGTCAGTGTTTATCTGGAAAACATTGGAGAATAAGCGTACAGAACATAAGTTTGGAATGATCCCGCCGAGAGAATGCTAAAAGTCTTGGTTTACAAATCAAACAACGGAGAGGGCTTAGAAGAGTATGGCCATTAAGTCGGACTTGAGAGCAACCACAGTCGGTCGGTCTTGTAAGATAGATTAGTGTGCCCATCGAAGAGATTCGCTTTGGCTTGAAGAGGCGCATTAATTAAAAATTAATCATTACTTGTTGTTCTGAACTAAATAATTCATTTTATAAAAGTTTTTAAAAATTTAGTTATAGTAGGACTTTTTACGTTTGAGGAAATAATACCAAGAAACAAAATCAAAGTTAAAAATTTCGAGAAAGGACAATAATGAATTTTTGGAGTATTTCTCTACGGAAATATACTCCCTGTAGGATTTTTATATATTCAATACTATTTTGGATTATAGACTTGTTCCAGCGTTACAGTCAATCAATAGTTAGCTTCAATTACAGTTGTTAGTGAACATCCAAATATGATTTCTACCGTTTTTAGTTCTGTATGCCGACTGTTCTCTCTAAATTCAATCAAATACTCGCCAATTTAGTCATTTCCTAAAATTTAGTCATCTTTCCTACACGTTATACAATAAATGAAATAAAGTTTAAATATCGAATCCAATCAACACTAAAACAATAATCGAGAGTACATTAGAAATTGTTTTAGCGCATAATGCACAGGCAAGGCAGACACAAACCGACTCATCAAGTCAACATACGGCTCATCGTCCCCCTTATATTCAAACTCCGCACAACTCGGTTCTTCAGGGGAATCCGGCAGCACCACAAACCGTCGTTCATCCCCCAAAAACCCGAAAACATCAACACTCGTTCTTATATCTTCTTCTGTCATTTTTGAGGCTCTACTACCTCTTGTAGACTCAAAATAAAGCCGACGGAGTGGGACATACTGGTGACCGAGGTGACACGTGATTTTTTCCCGGAGATCTCCGCGAATCGCATCTCGGCAAATCTCCATCAAAGAAGGCACATTACGCTCTGGGACTTTAAAAATCAGTTTTACCTGGAAGTACCACGTTTGTGACGTCAGAGGGTCTGACCATTTCTGTAAAAGTGACTTCGAGGACATTGGAATATTCAAATCTGTCATAATCGAGTCTTTTTATCAAAATAAACTATTTTTTTGATATTTTTAAGAATGTGTACATTTCCTGAATAGGGCTGGATCAATAGTCCGTTAATGTTTAACAACGAAATGAAAAAATCACGGAATTGTGAAGGAACGTTAGCCCCGACGTATATCCGGTCATATAAAATTGGCGGAAAATTATCAAAATTTATGGAAAATGCATTTCCCCAGTAGAATTTGGGCTCACAGAAATCAAACATATCAAAAAATGGATTTTTGAGTTTGAATTCGTGGACTCGGCCCCTCGAATATTCCACCATGTCAAGATTCTGTTCGATTCCGTGATTTGTCCCAAATGTACCTCGTTTTATACTACTGAGGAGGCATACCGAGCAAAAAGCCGACAATGGTAGAAAAATACCCCGAACCTGAGCCAATGTTGAGAAAACTGTTCCCGGGTCTGATATCGAGGTGTTTTAGGGCAATGGCATAAATGGTGGGACTAGAGATGTGGACGAGTCCGTTTGTCAGAGGATTGAAGGAATATATCAACTTGGGTTCGGTTAGTTGAGCAAAAAATCCTCTGTCGACTATCCTTAGTGCCATTTCAATCTCGTAGGAAAATTCCGTTTGAAGGCATAAGTCATCCACCACCTCATCGTTGTTTCGTTTATAAACAGTATTCCCCATTAACAAACTTTATTTATTATTATTTTTATTTGATTTTAATTTAAGATAATTAAATAATAACAAGGATTAATTTTACTTGGAATATTTTTTGAAATATTCTGTAATTATAAGCTGTCTTGGATTTTTAAATAGAGTGTAGTAATATATTTAAAAATCAATATTTCAAATTTCAAAATAAAATATAAAAATATCAATAAAATCCAAGATTTATCACTAGATAAAATATTAAAATCATATTTAAACAATTGTTATATTTTACAAAAATTTATTAATTAACCAAAAACGTATTAATTTCACGCCAAATATCTAACCACATGTCTTAAAAATAATGTTTAAAATATAAATAGTTAATAATTATTAGCATATTCCCCCCTCATGAGCCTAAAAAATCGCAAAATGCGGGCTACTTATAGATTCAGATTCTCTGGGCTGCGATAGTTCGTACATCATTCGAAATGCGTACCCAAAAGCATTAGAAATACGTGCTCCCTACGAATCAAGCCAAATTATAGGCTACCGACTCATTTATAGCAGAGAAACAGTACATTTGATAAGTCCTGGTCGACCCGTCGCAAACAACGTAGGCAAATCCCTTCCAGTGAGTACTGATGGGGCAACAAAATGATATTTTTGAAATGATTTGATCGAACAGGACTGACTAAAATGATTATAAATTATACATTATGAACACTGTCGATAACTCTGATCCATTCTGGGGTTATTTTTATTTCCACAAATACACGTTCTTGGCATTTCTTGAAATAAATCAACCAGAAATCACTTTTTTGAGACTTAAAAACATTTCTTGACAAACTTTTGTGTTTTTTGAAGATTCCAAAAGAGCCGATCCGATGTACTGGGGTTTAGAAAGGCTTATTTACTTTGGCTAAGAAGGAACAATTAGAGTTTGCCACGAGATCTTCATCTCCCGCCCATAGTTGTAATTTTTGTGAATAAGATAAATATGAAAGTCGATGTCTCTTCATTGAAAAATTTGATCGAATTGATCGACGGGAAAAACGGGACCTTGAGGCTCGGAAATTTGGTGGAGGGTCAAAGGAAAATAAGGGATCGCTAGTTCTATCTATTTATAAAAATTGAATGTCTGCCTGGATTAGATTTTCTCGGTTTTGATACCGAAATTCCCATTATTCGTAAATTAATAAAATTGATTAGTAAGCAAACACTGAAATTTAGATTTTTAAATATTTTATTCTTTTTAGAAAAAAATTCAATATGATTTTTATTGAAAATAAATAATATAAATGAAAAATTAAACAATATTTGATTTTTATCATTTTTTCATATGGCAATGTGAGCAAAATAATTGAATGCTAAAGTTTGACTAAATTTCAGCTAAAAAATTTGTCTTTGTTTGTTATGAGTTCAATTTCCAAGTTTTTTATTGTTTTTTGATTTTAAGATCCCAAGGAGAGCAGGAAAATGACGTTGAAATAGCAATTTTGAAGAAAGAAAAATTTGAAAGCTCCTGTAAATTGAATTTATTGATATCAAGCAATCAAAAATTCAAAAAATGCCGCAAAATTTATAGATTTGAAAAGAAAGAGTATGTCAATTTAATTATTGCTTTGAATTTCTGCAATGATATGTAGGAGCATAATGTTAATAGTAAATAACAAGCGATTATTCAATTTTCTTCATCTCCCCTTTGTAATATTTATTTATTAAATCACCAAGACCACGCTAAAAACCGAACAAACGTAATATTAAATTTTCTTCATCTCCGCTAAAAACCGTAATAGGAGACCAGAGATAAACTGGGACGGGAAGTCTCCTGTAATAAGATTTTTCAACTTATAGGTTTCTTCTGAGGAGAATGAACACCGATTTCTATGACATAGTCAACAGGAGACGAGAGATAAACTGGAAAAAACTCTCCTCCTGTAATAAGATTTTTTTAACTTTTTAAGATTTCACCTGAGAGGATAACGAACATCAATTTACGGATTTGAAAAGAAAAAAAATAGTGTTTGATCTGGGAATATATCGATTTAATCATTGCTTTGAATGTCTGCAATGCTATGTAGGAGGATAATGTTAATAGGAAGTGTTATAATAAGCGATTATTAAATTATCGTAATTCCCCCTTTGTAATAGGAGACCAGAGATAAACTGGAACAGAAACTCTCCTCTTGTAATAAGATTTTTTAAACTTTTTATAGGTTTCTTCTGAGGAAAATGAACACCAATTTTGATTACATAGCCAACAGGAGATGGGAGATGAACTGGAACAGAAACTCTCCTCTTGTAATAAGATTTTTTAAATTTTATAGATTTCTTTTGAGGAAAATGAACACTGATTTCGATTACATAGCCAACAGGAGAACAGAGATTTATTGGAATAGAAACTATTTTTCTGTTATAAGACTTTTTAACTTTTTATAGGTTTCTTCTGAGGATTAAACCAACGTAAATTTATATGACATAGCCAATAATTAATTTAATTTGCGTAAAGATACAGATATGTCAAATTAATCATTGTTTTGAATGTTTACAATTATATGTTGAAGCATAATGTGAATAGAAAATGTTAAAATAAAACGAATTTTTATTTTCGTGTCAATAAAAATGGCATTTTTGATATGCATACGGCAGCAGAATATATAAAATATGATGTAAATAAATTACATATTTTATTACATGTAGAACACAGAAAAACAGTTTATTACTTAATGTTATTTGCGGTTTTGGTAGTTTTTATTATTTGAATTTTTTATTTTAAATCGACGAATGTACAAATATATCTTTAAAATATATATATCTTTAAATGGGACCGCTACAGATTCACCCCTGTTGCGGCTGAGTCATCAGGAGCTGTTGGCCCAGCGACTGCCGAGTTCTTGCGCGAACTCGGAAGAATGCTCGCCACAAAGAAAAATGATCCTCGTGAAGGAGTATGGCTAAGACAAAGGATCGGAATAGCCATACTCCAAGGGAACTCGCTTTCCATACAGGCAGCGGGCTTCCTCAATTGATTTCTCAAATCAATCTCTTCTCTGAATTTATTAACTGACATTATTAATAATGAAAAATTTTCATTAAAATAAATAATTTTTTCCAAAAAAAAAAAAAAAAAATATTTAATATGATCAAATTTCCGACTTTTTTAGCAGAAAAGTATTTCTCTGATCATCACATTTTTTGGAGACAAAACTCTGAAATTTATTTTTTCCTTCAGTAAAAAAGTTCTTATCGTATTTAAGCAAAGCTTTGAATTCAATTTTTTAACAAAAACCCTTCAAAAAATACCCATATGATACGCGTTTAGTGATAATTAGGGCAATTTTTTGCCTAAAATGCCTTTTTGCACCAAAAGGTCTATTTATTTAAATAATTAATTTAAGCTATAATTTAATTAAAATAGATTTATCTACAACGAGTTATAAATGCCTTAAATGCTTAAAAAATTGTTAAGGTCCTAAAAAATTTTTTTAAGGTCCTAAAAAATTTTTTTAAGGTCTTAAAAATTTTTAAAATAAATTATTTTTAAATGTTACAAAAAAATATTTTAAAAATAACAAATTAGGCACGCTATAAATTACTTTTTTGTGTTCAAATGCCACGTGTACGTTCTACAATAAAGTCTAAAGCTCTAAAAGCCTATGAAACTTACGTAAAAGAATTCACAGTGATTAAAGGCAGTCTATATTGTAAAATATGTATGATCTACGTCAATGCATCAAAAAAATATTATATTGATCAGCATAGACAATCTACAAAACATCTAAAGCTTTTGAGTAATTTAAAATTATTTTTTTTAGATAACAATGAAGGATTCCAACAATCCTTAGATTCCCTATTCAACGGTCAAACCGAAACGGAAGACTTTCAGAGTATGCCGATGGAAGTTGCCAAAGCCTTTTCTGAAGCAAACATTCCTCTTCATAAGCTCAATAATCCAAGCTTAAAGGGATTGTTTGAAAAATTGAATATTTCGCTTCCTTCCCAGTCAGCCTGTCGCAATTGTATTCCTGCAATCAGTGAACAAAAATTATCCAAGTATAAAAGTGATCTAAGGTTAACAAATGATTAATTTTTAGATCTCAAAAGATTTTTATGGTTGTTGACGAGGGTGACGTAAATGGACAGAAGTTTGTAGTTGTTCTCATTGGGAATATCGCTTATCCAGAGAAGACCTATTTAATTTCGTGTGAACCTTTATATGAATCTGTAACTGCTAACACAATTCTTCAGATTATCGATGAAGAGATTAAAAAATTCGAGATTATACGCAATAATTTTCTTCTTTTTCTTTCTGATGCAGCCCCGTATATGATTTTGGGTAGTTTGTTGAATTATTTTTAGCCGGAAAAACATTGAAAATGCTTTATCCTAGGATGTTCCATGTAACATGTGTTGCACATTTGTTACATAATTGCTGTCTCAGAGTAAAGGCGTATTATTCGGACGTTGATAATCTTATTGCGACTATAAAGACATCAATAGTGAAAAACAAAACTAGAAAAAAATGTTTTCTACAATTGGTTATCCGCCCGACGTCATCATAACTAGATGGGGTAGTTGGCTGCAAGCAGCATACTATTATGCAAATAATTTTGTATCAATTGCTGAAATTGTGGAGAATTTCAAAGACGACGGAATATTAGTTAAAAAAGTAAAACAAGCAATTGAATCGCCAACCTTAAGAAAAAGTCTAATGGAAATAAATGAAAATTATCAGATACTTAATCAAATATTGAAAAAAATGGAATCCACAAGTTATACAATAAATGATGCACATTCAGATCTTTGTTTGTTAAAATTTCCGTCTGATAATGCAGAAATAAATGAATACATACAAAAAAGATTACACAAAAATGACATAGAATCAATTATAGAAATGGAGAAAAGTAATATCTCCCCTGAAGAATATGGACTAATAAGAAAATGTCAGTGTACATCATCAACCGTTGAAAGAGCATTTTCTATGCTTAAAAAATTAATTACTAAAGATAGAGGTTTCAATGCGGAAAATGTCAAAAATTATTTAATACCTTACTATAACAAATAATTTTTTACGACTTTTTGATTTAATACCTTATTAAAATGTGCCTAAAAATGTAGAATAAAGTCCTAAAAATTAAAAATAAAGTCCTAAAATGCCTATTTTTAAGGTCCTAAAAATAAATTTTAAGTGCCTGAAAAAAATTGCCCTAGTGATAATTCATTTGAGATACAAAAATACGGTTTTTTTCTTAGCATGGCTATATTTTGAATAGTTTTTAGGTATTTTCCGTTTTGTTTTTAATTGTTTTGTAATGGAAAAACGTCCTTTATACTTTTTGATTTCAGACTATCATCTCAGTTATATTATTCCAGATTTAGATCCATATCAATGTAAAAGTCGTCCAGTTCTAATGTATTTGCACATTTTCTATTAATGTGAAAACATTATGTTTACCAGTAGAATACTAGTATGCCTAAAAGAAGACTATTGGAGGATTAGGGGAAATTTTAGAAATGTAAAAATCGTCCAATTCAGTGTATTTGCATATTTTCTGTTACTGTGGGAACATTATGTATACCAGTAAATTATGCCTAAAAGAAGACTATTGGGGAAAATTTTAGAAATTAGTGAAATGACTCAATCAAAACTTAACACAGTTTCGTCAAAATGTGAGTTTTCAACTAAATAACTCTCTAATGTACATATTTTTGTTTATCTATGTTTATTTCTTTCTATATGTATTTATATTTTATGTCACAGTCCAGGGCTGCGAGCCGTCCAGGGCTGCGAGGTCAATGCTTAAAATGCAAAAAAAATATTTTTTTAGAAAACTTTTCATTGGAAAAAATTATTAATAATAAAAAAATAAAACTTATTATATAATTTTAATTTAAATATTAATTATAAAAATGGTTCTAGTGGAATTAACACTTGAAACAATTCAAAAAATTAAGAATTTCAGTGAATCCGGACTACTAGATGAATGCATCGACTGGAGGGAAAAGGCAAAAATCAAGCGATATGCCGAAAGTTTCACTTTCAAGAATTCCGCAGCCTACATTGCTAAAAATGGTCGAGAGTTGCGATTCTTTTGTATCGAGGAAGCTGAATTGAAGCTCAAATACATTGAAGTTTGATATTTCCTGATTTAAATTAGGCTCAACACAATTTAAACCTTTTTGGACGAGATAAATTATATTGTTTATTGTCACTGACGATTTATGGTGCAAGACGTAGTGAAGTTGCCACTGTGGTATCTAAATGCGTTTATTGTCAGGTTATTTATTTTTTTTAACAAGTTTAGTCTAAAAGAATGCTTGCTACCAAACCTATAATTACGCCTATCATTGCTTATGCACCGAGAGACCGGTACATCGTAGATCTTGTTGATTTAAGGGTTAGGTTAGGGTTAGGGTAAAAAAGTTGTAATAACTTAAATTTCCTTAATTTTTTGATTTTTATTTTTTGAGTCTAAGAGAATGTTTTGGAAAAATACCTCTCTAGAAAGTTAGGGTATCAAAAATACCGCGGCCGAAGGCCGCATAGGGTCTAGTAGCAAGCTAAAAGATCTGCCCGTAGGGCTGTCGGTTAGTTTAGTCTTATAAGTTTAATATTATAAATTTTAATTAATATTTTTAATAAATTTCGTCGCAAAAATTAGTTTGGTTAACCATTTTCCGTGAATTTTTTAATAGAATCAAAAAACGCTACGTTAAATCAATGATTTTGGTGATATGTTGGTTTTCATGAAATCACAATCTCTGAAATAATTAAGAACAAATTAATAATTTCAGATATTTATTGACGAGATCAACAAAAGAACTTCAGAAATGTAATTTTTTTAAAAATTATTAATATTTTCAAAACCTCGCAGCCCTGGCGTCTCGCAGCCCTGGACTGTGACATTTTATAATTACAAACTCTAAAAAATAAAAAATGTCTAATGAAAACAAAAAATATTTTTATTTAAATCGGTCTGCCTCAAATATTATATATTTATTAAAAAATAATAAATAAAGAATAAATCAATTTAAACAAAATTACTCATTATTATTAGACAATTTAGAATATTCCTCAATCACGGCGTCTTCGAACATTCCACCTTACAATAACCCGACTAATCAACCTTCCTGTTTAAAACACATAGTCAGAGTGATTGGTTTGTGAGCTTGGGCAGTCTTCGATGACAGTCCATAATCAGATAGCTTAAATCTATCCTCCATAATCTGATTTGTATGTTTTCTACAACAAAATACCACACAGTCGTGGAGTAGACGAATGTCAGTCACAGATCTCTGACATATTTGTTCCAATATGGTCTTTAGATGCTTTACTATTGCATATTCAGGGACATCAATGTATATTGAGGTTTTTTGTCGACGGACTACTATATATACATCGGATAACTAAATATAATTAGATTTATTTAAAAACAACGTCAACAGGGAACGAGTCAGACATGACAACTCTACTATAGCAATTTATTTAAATTTTAAGTATTTTTAAAATAATGTTATTATTAATAAATTTATAGACAAAAAACTTCAATATAAAGATTAAGACTAGATAAAATAACAGGACATCCACTTGCATAACCAGCGACTACAAGCTTTAAAATTATTTTTAGTCTCTAGCAAACTCTGTAGCTTTTGCGATATTATTTAAATTTTCCTTTTTAAAAACAATTTAAATAGTCAAGCTTACATTTGAAATTGTTAGTGTTGTCTCAAAAAAAGAATTTTACACTTTTTATTATATATATTACGTCAGCATTAACAAAAATTTTAAATAGGAATTAAAGAATCTCAAAAATTTTAATCGACTGGTTTTAAAATTCTGATAATATATTTCCTGGAAAAAGACGATGATTCTTTTCAAACACAATATTAAAAAATACTTTGTTCATACAAAATACAGTGCTGGTGTAATTCTTTTTAAATTTGTTTTTGCATTTTCCGATAATCTTCTCTAATTTTTAAAAAATGCTTATTTTTTATCTGACAATTGAAAAAATCTAAAAAGATCCAAATCAAAATCTGTCAAAAACTGTCTAATTCACTTAAATATATTAGAAAACCATATTCAGACAAAAATAACATAAAATACAAACTTTTGACAACTCCGTTGACCGACAAATTCACTTTGACAAACTAATTTTTTAAGATCCGAGAGACGCAGATTTAAGTTTTGGACAAACTTTTCAGTTATGATGTGGATTCTATAAGTTGCAAAATTGACCATTTCAGCCCTCATGTGGTAAGTTAACAATTTTCGAGAACCTATACTACATGGGAATAACAGTAGACACTAGCGGGTTCTACAAACTAATTGTGAACGAAAATCGTAAATAATGCGCAAAGATCCTAAAAGGATTAGAGCATTTCAGTCTTAACACGGGAACGTACATTCATCCTCTGCTAATAAATGGATCGGAGGGATTGTATTAAACGTACGAAAGGGACCGTCTAAACGCCGAACTCGAAAAAACTCGACGATTTGCATCAAACTGGTATTCGGTCTCGAGATGAGCAGTCCACGGAGGACTCGCATGAGCGGAAAATTGACACGATGAAAGTAATTCTTAACAAAATTCGAATTCGTTAAATAGGGATCAGAAAAATCTTCTAGGGCTAAAGACAGTGAGACTTTCGTGGTTCTCGTTTCCATGCCCCCTTAAAAGCGAATTTGTTGGATTTTTCTCTTCTTTGTTAGGTATGATAAACCCATATTCTATTTTTTTTAAATAATCGAATCATTTTCAAAAAACAAATCCTGTTGAATTATCAATTAAATATGCTTAATGTAATTATTAGACAATCATGCAGCAAAAATATTTTAATGAAAAAATCCATTACATATTTTGTAATGCAATATATTCATGGAATGGGCTGTATATAATTGGGGGCCAGAAATGTGAATTTTTGAACTATTGTACTTTAGTTTCAACCCATCAAGTTAAATTTGCTTTGAATGGTATAATATAAATCAAAATTGATACAATAAATATTTTTTAATGAATTCAATTATTATTAGTGCATGAAAGATAAAAACACAGACAAAAATTATATTGAGCTGCCGGGGCATATGATGGCCTGGCTGTTCCCAGGACGATCGCTAACGAGACTCTTTAGAGATGATGTTGAGTCTCGTTGAGGTTTTTACTTTTCTTAGTGATCTAATTTTTAATTATAATTCAGAATTCGAAAAAACTGAATTTTAAAATCCTTTTACAATTCGGAAAATATCAATTATAATATGAAGTATTATCCCTTTTAAATTTAGAGGTAGAATAAATAAAAAAATACTAAAAACCAATTAAAAATAAACAAAGAAACCGGCAATCAAATGAAAAACGTAAAAACATTATAATTTTTCACGGTGGCATTAAATTATTAGCTACCATTATTTAAAATCGTCTTCCAATTATTCAATGTCGTTTAATTTTTCAGCAACTTCATTCCACTTTTCTAAAATGGCAAATCTTAAATAGACGTCAATGACAGTTAACAACCACAAAAATTGATCATTGTAATTTACAAACCTCGAAAATAACACAATTTTATACCTCTTTTGGTCAATCAGATCAATCCGAAAGCTCTCATTCGGTACATCTGTAAAAATATTTAACTTAAATAGTCATATTGTTTTAATGGGACTGCCGACTGGCATATATCGCAGTCTCTTACCACCTGACGAATAATATCTGTTTAATAAAACAAAATCGTTTTCCACACAATTCTTTTAATGCATTGTGTCCACAACGATTAGCTTCATGAATCTCTTCTGCAATTGTCCGCATCTTCTGTGTGTTGGTTGAGGCCTGTGTTTAGATAAAGAATCTTGAAAATAAAGCTAGTAAAACAAAATTTTTAGCCTTCTTTTTTAGTTTATACTTCCGAGAAGTTGATATATTCAGTTCTTCGAAGATTGATTTTATTATTTTTTACTCTTCAGTATTTTTTTATGATAATTTTGTTAGGTTCCATCTTGGAGACATTTTCTATGCACTCAATTTGTTTGGATGACTTTTTTTAGTCCTTTTAGGATTAATTTTAGATAAAGTTTTGCCGCTCAAGAACAACCTTTTTGGTATTTATGGTAATTGATAAATAAGTGGCTAATTTATAAAACCTTATAAACTACTGTAAAAAGTCTATAAATTACACAATTTATATTATCTTCTACCATTATTTCCGTCACAGGTGTACAACAAGCGGATCCACTTGGCCCTCTTCTTTTCTTGCTGGCCATCGATGAGGCGGTCCGCACTTGCATTTCTGAGTTCAACGTCTGGTACTTCGACGACGCCAGATTATCGGCCTGGCTGATAACGTGGTAAATGACCTTGATAAAGTGGCTCCGATTCTGGCCTCTATAAGCCTAACCACACAAATCAGAGATTTTCAACATTGACTACAAACCAACAATCTTTACTTCGGAAATCCGTCCTTTTTTAGATTATTATCTTCCAGCCATACACACTATTTTGCCCGCAGATCTTACTCTTTTTGACACGCCTCTTTTCTCGTCTGGAATTCCATCATTTCTCTAGGCTAAACTCTGCATAACGGAAAAATCATTCAACACTCTTAAATCCATCAACGCCCAGGTTGCCTTTTTTATACCGAAGAACTTTCTTACTTTTGCTCGTTTGGAGTACGCACTCCGTACTTCACCCTGTTTCCGTTTTCCAGATGAAGTCGGAGAATTCAATTCACTGCTGAGAAATACTTTTGTTTAGATTTCCAACGAATTCCTCGGATTCCTCGCTGAAAAATTCATTTTGAACCAGTATCAGTCAAAACGTCTGGTACGCTTGGACCATCAACTCTTCGTTTCCTCACCAAGAGAAGCCGCTACCTCGGAAGAATTAGAAACGACCCCCGCGAGCTCAACATGCTCTTTGCCTGATTAGTTTTTCATTTTTTATTTATTGTTGACCTGAACAATGTAACATTAACACATTCATCAATAAATCGTAGACATTAATATCTTTGAATCAATTGCTTTATTATTAATGTTGTATTGAATATAGTAAGCTGGCATTGAACGAACAAAAGATAAATCTCTCCATAAGGATTGTCAAAAAAAATCTTAATCAAAAAATATACCTAATTAGAATAGGGCAATCTTCATAAGATAAAAAATATAATTTTAAGCCATCATATAAATGGAGAATTTTTTCCAGCTGCTTTTCAAATGTATATTTTATGCTTTTTTATTAACGTGAGTCTTTATATCAGAGCGACCTACATGAAAAATTGAGAAACGCAAATAGCACAAATTTTTTAAGAAATAAATATTCCTTCTTAATAGTTTGGTTAAAAATACATTTTCTCTTTGACAAGAAAGGCATCAGAAACAATTTTTAAAGAACGTGCTATATTAAATTTCAAAAAATTTAATATTATTTTTACAATTTTATAGTTAATCACAATCCCACATTACTAAATAATAATACACATGATACTCCGAAACATTCAGGGAACGCATAATTAAATAATCATCAATTATAATGAATGAATTTTTTAAATTAACAAGCTTTGATCATTGAATCGTTAAATTCTCCTAAAACAGCATATCTGATATCGTTTAAGGCGATAGATTTTGCTCTTAACAAGAGCATAATTACTCAACAATGCACTTCGAAATTTGTTAATTTTGCAGCCGCAAAATATATGAAATCAGGTAAATTTTACGTTGTAGCTGGCAAAATACTTAAAAATGTTAACTCCAAGTTATTATTACATGTCAAATGTGCCGTTCATCTATTACACAATTGTTTTGAGAAAATAAGACTTTTATTCGAAAATTAATTTAATGATAGCTACTATAAAAGCTGCAATTAACAAAAACAATAGGAGAAAACTAATATTCAAAAACAGAAACATCGGGATTCCACCTTGTGAGCATTTAACAAAAAGGGGAGTCTGTTATGCAACGTGCTAATATCTCAATGTGTATTAACGACGCATATTATGCTTATCGGAAATATATTTATATCTTGGACGGGAAGTAGAATGATAATTCAATTTAGATTTTATAAAATATAACTTTTGCTTTCAAGACGATGGATATCTGCAGGCAACTTTTATGAACTGTCAGGATAGATATTTTGGTTATTTTTCCCGTGACAACGAGTAATCTAAAACCTCAAACTGCAAAAATCCACGATTATTGTCCTAACATAAATTCTTACAAAAGGTGCCATTAAAGAATGCAAAAAGGGAACTGGTAATAATAAAGTATTTTCTGTAAAAGATTCAAGAACTGTAACATGCAATTACGACTATAATGGCAAACTTCAAAATAATCCAAGTCGAAAACACAGATGAGGTGACTAGGTTTAGGAAATAATTGATAGGAAGTGAACAACGTAAACCAGTTTTTGAATTATGCAAATGGAAAAATAACTTGACTGAAAAAGAAAGTCAGGTATTTTTTGTTTACAGTAGAAAACAATTACAACAACACATGATTATTGCATTTAGGCAATTCTTGGTACAATTAGTAATCAATTGTCTTATTCCAAATCCACAGTTTCTGATGAGAAGGTGAAATCGACAAACATAAAGTCATATCATTTTTAATTTAATTAGAATTGTGAAAACCATAACAAAAACAATAATTTCTACTGATGGCAAACCCGGAACAACTAAATTCAGCTTACAAAATTTTGATGCAAAGTTATTGACTTTGAACAAAACAAACACAAATCTGACTATTCTTGATCATAAAGAATCGCCAATTAAAATAAAACTTGACAAAAATCATCTTCAAGATTTATTAGAAGGTAAAATAAAATAGCTTACCTGTAAGAATCTGCGAAACTAAAAATAGCGTTTGTTTTCTGGAAAAACGATGAACTTTTTAATATTTTTAATAAATCAAAGCTTCAAACATCAGTTGTGGGAATCTTGGTGAATACTAACAAGCCGATTCACAACTTGACAATACAACTTGAGTTTCCAGGAAGTGTGTTGTGATTAAAATAAATAAGATTTCACTAAACAATCAATTTGTGTATATCTGAATGTGTCCACACAAGATTGGAGATCAAATGGATGCAGCAGTAAGATTATTGAGAATGGGATGCGCTGTACTTGTTCTCATTTGACTAATTTTGCTGTCATTTTTGTATTTTTTGTAAAATAATTATTACATATAGGATCCATCTTTAGTAGGAAAATATAAATGGCTGAGCATTTTTACACATGTTGGTCTTGCAGTATCAATAATAACAGAGATTGTCGTCATTGTTTACTCGATTATGTCTTGGAGGTTAGATAGTTACTTTAAATATTAGAAATGGGCATAAATCTTATTCATTTAATTTATTTTTGAATTTATGTATTGCAATGCTTTTGATGAACCTTGTTTTTGGTTTTGGGACTGAGTTCGGGAAAAATAAAAGCTGTGGGGCAGTCGGATTCCTATTGCATTATTCATTGTTGTCTGTGTTTTCCTGGATGACAGCAGAAGGAATATTTTTCTACTATTTATTTGTTAAAGTTTTTGGAAGTATTTCTGTCGATTTTTTAAAAATTGCATTTTTTACTGCTTGGGGTCAGTTTCGAATGATATAATCAACTAGGCGTTCCCATTATTCCTCCGACCATCATATCAGCTATTAATTGGAAAATGTATATGCAGAAACAAATGTTTTTGTTTAACATCATTTTTAGATGCTGGCTGAATGGACTTTCATTATATTTAGGCTTATACTTCCCTATTGCTATTTGTTTAGCAATTAATATCATTATTTTCATACTCATCCTTATTTCTCTCGATAAAAATAGAAGACGAAAAAAATTATTTTCAAAAAACATGCCGTCAAAATTTAAAGAATTCTTTTTGCTATTTGGATTAATATTCCTTTTTGGTACATTATTTCCAATTTTTTAGGCATAACCTGGGTTCTTGGTTTTTTCATAAAGTATAATCATTCAGTATTTCTGCAATTTATTTTTGTTTTCTTAAACTCGTTTCAAGGTTTTTATCTGGCTGTTTTGAGATTTTCCGCATACAAATATCAATCAAAACTTTAATTATGTCATTTAATAAATTTAAAATATTTTTCGAATAAAACCTATTAGTTAATGAGGTTTATTCTATCAAATAGTTATAAACTTGCAATCAAGCTTTTTTTGTAAATTTGATTAAAAGTGAAGTAGATATTTTAATTTGTATATTATTTTTCTCAATTCTTTCTCAAATGATCATTTACTTTACTTTTAATGTCGGTCTTGTTTAAAATAAACCTAAAGCCAATCAAAAAATATTTTTAATAAGACGATAAAAACTTTAAATAATGATATAAGTTAGAGACTTGAATTTTTCTGTGCTCCGGTTGAATGTAGATAAGTCTATACAGTTAACTATCTTAAGAGGACTTTGAAGAGTATCTTATTTGATGCTGGCCAATCCAGCCTTTTCATGGCATTTAGTCAGTGAGAGGCGATTAACTGCAACTTCTCGGTGATCTAAAGTGCCAGAGGAGAGAAAGAACCTGTCTATTATTAAAATTACAAATCTATTCCCTTTTCTATGTTCCAGAAATGTGTATTCTTCACGTCCCGCCTTATCCGGATTAGTCAAACCACATTTTTGTGTTTGTAGGGGAAACAAGCCCCGCTCATACACACTTTCCACCTCCATTACTGAGAATTGTGTGTTCATAATTATACACAATATGTTCAAAATTAAAAACAAAAAAGCCGCGGGAAAAGAGACCGACTCGTTTCTCAACGAGGTCGGGCAGTCCATTGGGAGGAGGCTTAAAAACCCGAGAGAGGGCCTCTGGTTCCGCCAGCGCATCAGTCTGACCATCGTTCGCGGCAACGTACACTGCGTCCTTGCCGCTTGCACATAACTTTTTAGATATTAAAAATGACTTGCTTTTAAAAAAAGTAATTTGCTGATAACCTAAGGAAGAAATAAATACAGTAGACTATTCATGTAACGAAAACCAAATTTGAGAATTCGTTAATTAAATTTAACAAAAACAATTTTTTAATTAAAAATTTGTCATGTATTCGATAATTTTAGGTTCCTGCTTTATAATTTTCGTCATTATATTTCTCAAATTTGTAATCATATGAATATGTTCACCAGATTCTTGCAAAAAATATTTTTCAATATTTTCCAAATATTTAAGTGCATTTGCATAACCAATGGGATTGTCATTTGTGCTATCTATTTCTTCATGCTCATCTTCTTCACATTGTATTATATCAAGATATGCGTTTTCTTCGCAGACGAGAGGTGCACAGATAGGAAACTCAATCATAATTTCACTTTTATTATCTTTAATTGTAAGGTGATTCAAATTTAATACCTTTATCGTCAGTGGATTCTTCGAGTATTTTTTCATTTATCTTCTTCCAATTGTTTAATGCTTTCTTAAAGGAATTTTGATAGTTTTCACTTGACTTGGTTCCAAGCCTCAATGATTAAAGGTAGAGCATTCACTAATTTGAATTTGGTAAGTTCATCTGTATATGAAAATGTTTCCATATTTGTTCCCATACTCAAATTTGTAGTCATTCCTTTTTTATGCAACGATTTAAATGAATGCACAATTCTTTGATCAAGTAGAAATCCCGGAAGACCCGTATAGGCAAATTGTTTGGGACGAAGTCCACCTTCAATCCCGCATCAAATCGTCCCGTAAATCCCTCGACCAACACCGTTTGGCCTGCTTTGAGACGGCCTGTCGTCCTCACAGCGGAGCCTGGCTAAATTGATAAGGTCTTCAAGAGAAGCTGGACCGGTGCGTTTCCCCTCATGCGACCAACGATCGGTTAATCTGAGGGCCCTTTGTTGGACCTCCTCGATTTGGGTCTCCTTGAGAATACGATGATTTTTTGAAGTGCAAGGTATCTTCCATCTCCTTTACCGAGAGGAGGAGAGGTTCCGCCCGTTTCTTTAGGCTTCGGTTAGAGGGGAGTGAATTGGATTTCCTGTGCTCCTTGTGTGCAGTCTCTACATAGAATTTGATGAGGTTGTTCACGTCTTTTTGATCGTAGTAATCTACAATTTTAGTCAATGTATAAATCTTGACGTATAAACAATAGACTCAAATTATTTTTTCATTATTTTTTAATTTAATTTTAATGGGATTGTTTAATTTTACATGGGATTTTCTATTGTTGATGCGGCTGCAATCAAGTCTGATGAGCAAATAATGCAGGAATATAACCGGTTATTGTCTCTAAACAGGCTCTTCGGCGATAATATAGAAGAGTGTGTAATTTGGTGCGCAAAGAGGCGGTTGATCTCTAACACAATGAAATGCGTTCGCTGTAAAGTAAGACCTATATTCTCACAAATAGAGACGCTGTCGTTTATCTAAGTCAAGAAGAAACGTGGACAACGCAATTTGGTTATGTATTCCATGCAATACTTCTCGAAGTATAAGAACGAACAGCTGGTTTTGCAGTAAGTGATCCTCAAACTAATTTTAAGAAGTCATTACCGTTTGCGAAAATTTTGATGCTTACGTATATGTGGGCATTAAATACCAGGGAAATCTCATCTCATACGAACTAGAAATTTCGCAAAATACGATTACAGATTGGACGAACTTCTGCAGAGAACATATTACGTGTGTCTCTGCAAATGCTCCTATTAAACTTGGGGGACTCGTGGTTAATAAAGATACATTACGTAATTCATTTAATTTTTAGAAGAGTCGATAGTGGAAATCGACGAGTGTAATTTTTTCTCAGAAAGTACTATCATCGGGGTCATTGCGACCAGGCCATTGAGTATTGGGTGGAATAGACAGGGAAACTAGAAAGTGCTTTTTGAAGAAGTTGCAGGTTCTTTTTTCCATTTATCCTTTAGACAGAACAGTGGAAACACTTAATGAAGTTATCATTCGATGCGTACTTCCGGCACCCTTATCATTACTGATGGTTGGGCAGCCTATAATGGGCAGATTGGAGGAGGGATTTATTCACATTCTGTGATAAATCATTCTGAGCATTTTGTTGACCCTTTGGACCGCTCCATCCATACTCAAAATATTGACAACACATGAATGCGAGCGAAGAGAAAGCCAAAGAGGCAATCTTATTTGGACGAATTCATGTGGCGGACCTCATTAGTTGATAAAGAGAAGATATTCCAAGAATTTCTGCTCCTAATAATTAACAAATACGATTTTCGGCTTATTTTGTATTTTTAAAAAATATGAAAATCTAGACCAGGTGTTCTCAACGGGGGCGATAATTTTGTACAGGGGGGCGATAATATATTTAATAAAATATTCGAATTTAAATATAATACAAGTATTTATACATGTTAATTTTAATAATGTTTCAGATTTATTAATATTTTTTCTATAGTGTTTATCCTTATATTTAAAATAGCACGCTTTTTTACATTCTTGTTTGGTATCTAAGATGTCTTCTCGCTCAAATAAGAAAAGTCGTCATTATCAAAACGAATATTTAAAATATGGGTTTATTCAAAGTACTGAAGATACAAAACAGCCTTATTGTCTTATTTGTCAATGTTCTTTTTCAAATGAGGCGATGAAGCCATAACGATTACAGGATCATCTAAACGCAAGCACCCGGATAAAATGTCAAAGCCGATTGAATATTTTGAAAATTTAAAATACAATTTTGAAAATAAGAAAACGATCAAATAGTTATTCACAAAGCCAGTACATGATGGTTATTTAACATTTATTTATATGCAGTTGTGGGTGCGCACATCGCTTCTTATAAAATTGCTGAAATTATTGCGAAAACTTCCAGTTCTCATACTATCGCAGAAAATGTAATAATTCCATCACTGGAAGTAATAATATCGGATGTAATGCATCAAGATGCTTCTAAAATTATTAAAAGTCTACCTCTTAGCAATGATTCGATTCGTCGAAGAATTGATGAAATGGGTGACAATGTAAAGGAAATCCTTATTGAAAGACTGAAGCGAAGTAAGTTCTCATTACAAATTGATGAAAGCGTCATTGTAGATAGTAAAGCTGTTTTAATGGGATTTGTGAGGTTATTTTGGAAGTTTTAATAAAATTAGGTATTTTGATAATGAATGTGCATTAAATGAGGATTTATTGTTTGTCGAATTATTGGAAACCTGTACAACTGGAATGTCAATATATTCCGTAGTAAAAGGGTTTTTTGAAACAAATGGAATATTATTTGAAAATTTGGATTCCTGTGCGACTGATGATGCTATGTCAATGGTTGGAAGATATAAGGGATTTTTTTCTCTTATTAAAAAAGATTATCCATGGGTTTTGAGTTATATAAAAAAAACAACCAATTAAGGGACAATGCCCAAAAATTTTTAAATTGTATGTGGACAAGGGGGCGATAAAATTCAAAAGGGGGCGATAAAATATCTAAGGGGGCGATGAACAAAAAAGGTTGAGAATGCCTGATCTAGACAATCCCATTAAAATTAATAAATAATGAAAAAATAATTAAAATATATTGTTTATACGTCGAGATTTATACATTGACTAAAATTGTAGATTACCGTGCTTTCTACGTCTTCGGGGTGCGGATGTCCTCCGGCAGGAGTGAGACATAGGTAGAGTGCATCGTCCTGGAACGAAAATGTCACCAGGGGGACGAGTTTTGATGGTTCTTTTCCGGTGGGCATTAGGTATCCCCTGAGCGTTTCCAAATACGTCTGAATTGCAAGATTCAAGCGAGTTGGTGAACCACATAACGCCACGTGTCATGTTTTCGTCAACGTTGAATTGATCACTCCAATAGGCATATTAAACCGCTGCTAAATTTTCCTGAGTAACATCAGGATTATTTTTCTGAAATCAATAACTTCTAGTTTTTGTTAAATTTGATGTTTTTCTTTTTTTCTTCATATTGTTCACCCTTGCACTCATAGTTTACCACACACAAATAGCGAGGAAAAATTATTTAAAATTTTATCAATAATTTTAATTTTTGTTATTTAAATATTCGTTAAATATATTCAAATATTCACTAATACAAAAAAAAGTCAAGACAGCTACAGATATTTTGGAGTTCTAGAAAAAAGATGTATTAAAGTACTCAAAAAAAGACGTACTCAAAAATATTAAAGAAGAAATGCAAAATCGTATTGAAAAGTTATCGGAAACTAAATTAAACTCAGTCAATTTATTTAGAGCAATCAATGAACATGCTTTATCATTGCAATTACTATATTTGTCTCATTGACTTGGAACCCTGTGAATTTGAAGAAATTGATAAATTAGTTAGAAAGATACTTATGAATTTGAATGTGCATATGAAACCAGCTTGCAAAAAAAGATTTTACTTACCGAGGAATATGTTTGGAAGAAGACTGATATCAATCACTATCAAAGCTGAGAAAATTTTGCTCGATTTCAAAAAAAGTCTGGAGAGGCGAAAATTTACTTCTCTGAGGAGTGCAGGAATTGTGTGGGCTGAACAACAAAGAAAGTCACATATGGTTACAATCACAGAATTCTTGCAAATAAAATATGAATCAACCCAGACACTAAAGAGTCTGCAAATTGAGTGTCTCTTTCTTATAAACTATCAAAAAGAAAACTGTCCATTCAAAATTATTTGAATCACTTGAAAATGAGACTTTCCATATACAGACATTTTCAAAATGAATTGTAAAAAGAAATATTTCTCCTAAATTTGAAGCCATGTTTTGATTGCAAAATTTCTAATAAGACATTCTACCATTTGACAACTCGGTGTAATAGAATGCTTAAATC